>NW_006913486.1:40478-83238 GCF_000464535.1 Endocarpon pusillum Z07020
TGGCTGTTGCTCAGCTGTCACCTGGCCAAAGCCAAGCACTGATCGAACACCACCAATGACTGCACCAATCGACCCGCTGAGCAAGCTATAGCCGCCCGAAACAGTTGACCCAATAATCCCAGAGCCAGGAGGAGCGTAAGAGTCCACGAAACTTTTCACGGGAACCATCACTAGCGTACAGCTGCCAGTGATGTCCAAATCGTCCAAGGACTTCTCTTCCTCGGCGGCTTCAATTGTGCGAGTCGGCAGTGGCGTTAATATGATCTTCAGGTTGTAAGGTGTTTTCTGTTGCGCAGTCGAGTCTATCCAAGGGCGTACGTGAGTTGCAATAGTGGCGGTCTTTGGAAATGAAGAGCGGAGTGTGGACCCTTCAAAACTCCGGACTTGAATCCTGACCTCACCAGAGTTTAGCCGTCTGGCATTTGATACGGCAGGATTGTTTGCATCGTGGGATGTCAGATCTACAGCAGGTTGTCTTCGTAGCTCTTCCAGGCGTCTTCGCTCAGCGTGGTCATGCCTGATCTGTGCCTTAATGCGCTCCCGTTCCTCGCGTTGTTGCCTCTCTCTTTCTCGCTGCCTTGCCGCCCAGTCTTGCTGCGATATCGACTTCACTGGAGACTTTTTGGTATCGCCGGAGCTCTTTGTAGGTACCGTCAACTCAGTGATTCGCTGCGATCCAGAGTGCTGCCCTGATGCAACTTCGGTCTCCTCTTTGTCGTCGCCCGAGGGCCCTGATTCCTCTCGACAAGGACCTTCAGTCGATGCTGTACTGGGCATAGGTGGGGTCGGTACAGGGACGGATCGGTCAGGCGCTTCGGAAGTTGACGACCCTTCGGTAGCGTGTGGGGTAGCTTCATTGTCTATTTCAGAACCTGTAACGGCAGCAGTGGCAGAGCGTTCAGCGTCAATAACGCCTGCCTCAAGTGAAACTTGCTGTGGACCGAGGAGGGGTAACATGCGTGCCTTGAGCTGGTCCTTGGTCGATGGTAAGTACGGTATCATCCCTTTCATGGTGCCATTTCTGTCTTTATCAGCAGCGCCTGGGTCTCAAGCAAAGAAGTACTTGCTGTATTACGACCACAGTAGGTACGGCGACAAAGGGGCAGAACGAAGAGAGGAACCCGGCTTCTTGGGAGCCTGCAGTAATCCGCAAGGCCACAGCGTTTCGTCGGACTGCTTCGACAACCTATGTAGGAGGGTCAATACTTTGCAACCGAGCTTCTGGACATGAGGACGTGCCTGCTCATCCTTTGATATGATCTCTTCCCAACTCTTGCTGTTCTCCGTATGATCTATGTTGGTATTAGTCTTGGAGCTTTCTGGTGAATTTGCGACTAGACCATGAACGAAGCAAAGCACTGCTTTTGATTGCTGAACCGCCAGGGCGATACCACTCTGTAAATCTCCTTCATGAAACATCGCTGGGTTCTTAGAAGAGTCCTATCAGTCACATAACAAAAGTGTTGAAAATGTTCTCGAGTGTGGAGTGGCCCTCTATGCGTCCGCCAAGATTGAACCGTCCGCCGTAGCAAATAAATATTACAGTATTGTACTGAATGCTTGTGGAATACAGAGTTCAACTTGGAGTTTTATTTGCAGCTGCAGCCATTCGCGGTCATGCCCATGTAGCCTTCGGTTGGAATGGACAAGCAGAAGAGCCTCTCGCTATTAAGGACGAATCTACGACCAAAGACTCCACGTAACAATCCACGCTCTAGACCTCCATTCAAGTCAGTTCGCAATGCCCACAACCCAGCGGACGACCCGTCATTCGTGTCGGTCGTCGACAATCCAGCCCAGATAGTATCTACAAAGAAGAAGCACACTATCCTGGGGGTTCTGACCCTGTCACTTATCCCTTTCACTGCGTTTTGTCTTGGAACATGGCAGGTGCAGCGGCTCGACTGGAAGACCAAACTGATCGCAAAGTTCGAAGACCGACTCGTTCGGCCACCTCTCCCATTGCCCCCTCGGATAGACCCATCTGTCATTAGCGACTTCGACTACAGGCGAGTTTATGCGACTGGTAAATTTAGACACGACAGGGAAATGCTGATAGGTCCACGAATGCATGACGGCGTGGATGGATTCTTGGTTATTACGCCTCTGGAGAGGTCGGAAGGCGAAAGCACAATACTTGTCAACCGAGGTTGGGTAAGCCGGGAGAAGCGATTTCAACAGGATAGACAGGAGGGAGCATTGCCCAAAGGCGAAGTCACTGTAGCAGGATTACTCAGGGAGCCATGGAAGAAGAATTTCTTTACCCCGGTCAACAAGCCGGAGGATGGAAAATTCTACTTTCCAGATGTGGAGCAGATGGCCCAACTCGCGGACGCCGAGCCTGTATGGATTGAGGAAACGATGGGTTTGTAAGCAATATCTGGAGAGTTGACGTTGCTGATAATGTTAGCTCCTGACCTTCTGAGATCCTATGACCGAGAAGCCAAGGGAATTCCGATTGGCAGAGCTGCAGAAGTGAATCTGCGGAACAATCATACGCAGTATATTTTTACATGGTCAGTAAACCTCCCACATGCTCGGTATTCCGATTCCGAATGTCTACCAGACCTCATTAATCATATCTCATTAGGTATTCCCTTTCTGCAGCAACAGCTCTTATGATGTGGATGGTCCTGAAGAAGAAGCCTTCTGATGTCACACGAAGGGTCCGCCACAACACTCAATGGTGAAAAGCATCGCAGGTTTCCTCAAGCCTCATCCGGCAGGTCTAGATCCAAGAAAACCTCATCAGGAAGAAGTTCCTCAGCCAATTGTGCAAGACTCTGCCCTCGGCCAATCATTCTCTGTCGCCTCATAAGGGTCAAGACATCCGTGTCATCGATGCGCTTCCTCCTTTTCGCATGATTCGAATAAGCTTCGAGGTCCATGCCCACTTGCTCGAAGAACCACTCAGATGCCTGTTCAAGTGCCGTCAAGCTTTCTCGACTAATGACAGGCTTTTTCTTGCCTATCCTTGTCATTGAGTCGATGGCTACCCTCTTGATGAGGCTCGATGGCAGAGCTGGCACAGTGTGACCCTTCCTGGTCAGCTTCAACTTCTTCCGCCGAGGAGCACGCGTCGGCGCCGCCGCTTCGATTTCTGTCAGTTGTCGAGTGGTTTCAGGAGAATGTTGAGGCATTGGATCTGGGAACTGTCGGGAGGAATCTGCAGGTCCGGTCTCTTCCATTGACTTAGAGACTTCACCACCTTCAGGTTCTACCACTGGGATGAACCTATCACTCCTGGGCTCGTCTTGGTCAAAATCGAGTCTAAATGTGTTGTCATCATCTAAGAATCCCGGATCAGCTACGAAGAGTCCATCATCTACTGGTTCAGAAATCGATCTCCGAAGTCGTTGCAAATTTTCTGTTTCACTGCTGGACATATCAGCTAGCGGCATCAGTATATAATTGGCACTGTACGTACTTGTCCTCAAGCTCTATATCCTCCCCTGCGTCGGCATGCATGTCTGCATGATGACCATCAAGCATGAAAGACTTTTCCGTCTCCGGCTCTTTGCCGGATCTACTTCCTTCGAGACCAAACTCGCTCATCCTAATACTGCCGAAGCTGCTTCGTGGATATCTATCCCAGGCAGGCCCTTCGCTAACAGCTCTCCTGCCATACTCGATGCTCTGAGCTGTGAGGTCGCCTTCGCCATCTTCTTCTTCCGGAAATGGCAGAATCGAGAACCGGGAAGATCTCCGCGTTCTTTCCGATCGAATGCTGGTAGGTGCTCTAGGTTGTTGTGCTGCAAAATCAATTGACTTGAAAGTATAATCTTCTCCACCCGGTAGTTCGTGCTGTGTTGGCGCTATGCCAACATCTTCACCTTCGTCCACCTCCTCAATCGGTAATGTAAAATCTGGTCTTTCCAATCCTTGCTCGTTTTCTAGGTCTTCGTCGTCGGGTGATATGAATGGACTGTATACATTTTCCTTCTCCACCGGCGTAGACGGCTTTACCATAGGCGTCGAAGTCCTGCGGTTCGTCTGAGCTGCCGTAATCCTTGCGAGCTGACGGAGAATATGGCGTGCGGAGTCGGGTCTATTAACATTGGCACTTTTGCGCCGGCCTCCGCTCCTCTGCTGCAAAGCTCGAAGCGCGTGGGGAGTTGATGGAGCCCATCGAGGTGTGGCCGGTAGTTGCGGAAGTGGGCGAAGCGGCTGTTTCTTCTTGGTAGACATCGTCAATCTAAGTGAATGTAAAATGCATAGCAAACAAGATCTTCGTTTGTTGATAATGTGGCGACGCGTCGAAGCTTGATGCAGGTAGTCGCGCTAACAAAGCTTAATTTTGAGCCTCAAAAATTTCGAGGCTTGCTGACAGAAAGCATGAATTTGTCATGGTTCTTAAATTATACTGAAGATGGCAGCAGTACTCCGGCAGACATCTGAGAAGCCCAGGAGAAATGGAAGTAAGAGGAAACGGAGTCTCAACGACGAGAGAGGGGAAGACTCGTCAACAGCAAAGAAGACCGCCACAGAGCCAGCGAAGAGACATCCTGAAACCGATGGAGATGTTGACGAGTCGATTAGGCACATGGATCCTGGCCTCCTGGCAGACCACATTTCGAAGAAGATTAAACGGTCCTTTCGAGACTTAAGCGCTGTCGAGCTCGGGGACAAATATCTTTCCCAACGGATCTTTTCTGACACAACAAACTTTGACGCACCCCGGAGCTTGCAAAGTCTACCGTTATTTCTGGAGCATATCTCCAACAGCAAAGAAGACCTGTCGATTAGTGGCGAAGACCCTGGCAGTCCTCACACCATAGTTGTTGCTGCATCTGGTCTAAGAGCTGCAGACGTGACGAGGTCTAAAGCTTCTGGTGCTCATTGCCGCCCTAATGCTGATATCGTGACCAGGTCTCTACGCATATATCAGTCACCCGATTCTGCTGTTGCAAAGCTCTTTGCAAAACATATCAAAATGCCAGAGGCTGTTGATTATGTTAAGCGCACCAAGTATGTTCACTCACTCGGCCTTGCCCGTCTAATGCCTCTTAGGATTGGTATTGGCATAGGTACTCCACAGAGACTCCTTGACTTGCTTGAAAAGGATGTCTTGAAGACTAAAAAGCTGAAGAGGATCGTGATTGATGGTTCGCATCTCGATCAAAAGAAACGATCGGTCTTCGATATGAAAGAGCTACTTGATCCGCTTATAAAGCTGCTCTCGAGGCGACCCATCAAGGAAAGGCTTGATGCGGAGGGCAGACGATGTAGCGTTTACGTCTTTTAAACGAATCGCCTTCTGAACGCCAGCATCCATCATGTGCCCCTCACTGTGGATGATAGAGATGATCTGTGTAGGGCATGCTTCCAGGACATGTTTCCTGTAGATGTTGGTCACCCTTTCAATGAAAGAGTCACCATGTCAGAACTCTTTATTCTGGCCAGTACGGCTCCTGTGTGCTGTGTATCTGCTTCAGAATATCCTGCCTATCCCTTTCTATCATCCTCGCTATTTTCCCCATCCCTTCCGAACACTCTACATGTTCGAGGGGTATACCTTCTACGAATGCATTCGGGTCCTTGCCTGCCCAAATCTGATCTAAACGCTCTGGCTCATTCGAGCGAGCAATATGGTTTTGCCGCAGAAACCAGCGCAGACCGCCAACTGTTGGTGGAATCAGTCTCAACCTCTCTGGCGACCCATATCTTATGGACGTCTGAACAAACGACATCGCCAGTTCTGCCCAACCAAGAGCCTCGTCGGCATTTTTGCTTGCGGGAGGCTTACGAAATTCTATGGTGTAGTATTTCAAGATGCTTCGAAAGTTCCAGCTGTACCCCCTCAGCGTATACGGCTGTACCAGACTCGAGAAGGCGTGGAAGTCCGTGACACCATTGATCATGAGGATAGCCTCAGCCCGAGATCTACCCTTTGCTGCAAATTTTCGGGCATCGATCCACATGCTTCGGGCGAATTCGCACCGTCCTCTGCGAGCTTCTGGGACCAATGCCTCGAAAGCTGTGTCGAAGTGTATGCTGGCGGAGGCCACCCGCTTCACGTCCTCCAGAGAGTAACCTCCTTCCACTGAAATATGGACATGAGTTCCGCAGTTTTTGTTGTCTGTGATCTCATAGTGCTGCTGAAGGTATTTCCAAGTCGCCTGGACATGGCTCCGCCAAGGTGACCGCGGAAAGGCGACAAAGAGTGGTGTCAACATTTCAATGCCCCCTGTACAGATGTTAGCTATGCTTAGTGATTCTGTCAAGCGCATCACAAGTGAAGGTTACCCACAAGGCTCCCTGTGGGTTGACATAGAAGCATCAGTTGTCAGAACCCATTTATCAAAACGGGTTCTTTTGAGGAAGCTGAACACCTCGTTTCTCATCCTGGGGTGATGACCCCTAACGCTTATATTATGCTTACGTGCAATCGTGTCTGTAAATTCGCCTAACGTCGATCTCCGGTCCTCTGGGTCGAGGGCTTTCAGTAAAAATTCCACCTCGATGCCGATTCCGATCTTGCCAGCAGGTGAACGTGCATCATCACGAAGCTCTAGTTTATCAAAACCAGGGAGTAATACTTGACCGTTTATTGGTGGTGGAAAGAACTGGTCCCCAACGGCAGCTACCGAAT
Source organism: Endocarpon pusillum Z07020 (assembly GCF_000464535.1). Taxonomy (NCBI): domain Eukaryota; kingdom Fungi; phylum Ascomycota; class Eurotiomycetes; order Verrucariales; family Verrucariaceae; genus Endocarpon; species Endocarpon pusillum. The sequence goes on from NW_006913486.1 coordinate 47,071, forward strand.
CGTCCTGTGGGTTGCCCTTCGAAGATGCCGCACCGTCTCGGTCAACAATTCTTCCTATACCTGGAGGGATAGTCTGCCGAGGCCAGCTTGCATATTGTAGTAGTGAACTGGCCGATCTGGGTTTTGACCTTCCGCTCGGTATTGAGCCTTTGAAGTTAGTGGATGGCTGAATAACACGCTGCTCTTGACTGGGACCGGGCTGGAAAATTGGCGAAGAGCTTTCCCTGGATGTCGTTCTTCTTTCAGACCATGGACGCGTCGGGTATAGTTTTTTGGCGGCTGAGATGTCTGATGGGGGATGCAAGAGGCTTCTTCTTGGCCTAATGGCAGAGGGCGACATCTCGTCTGTAGCAGCAGAAGGATCGCTCGAAGAAGAATGCAGGTGATCTTCCCTCCCTGAAGCAGAGGAGCTGCCATTCTGCGATGTGTCACTAGCCGAATCACCGGAAGAAGCCTCGGTGTAGTCTTTCCTGCTGGCTGTGGCTAGACGGCCAGGCCTAGGTCCAGGCGAACCAGCCGCGCTGACCTGCTGGCGATTCTGTATGCTTGCACGCGCTCGACGGACGGTCTTGACCTCAATCGCGCTCGTCGAAGAGGCCGAGGCATTCTGTTCTGTGCTTGTTGGAGACACGGCAGCTCCATGGAGTGAACGGGAAGACTGTTGCGAAGCTTGCCTATCCTGACTACCCGTTCGTGGCGCCAAAGATGCTGAGGCAGAGTTAGAAGGATCTTCTGAGCTTCTATTTTGAGTAGAATATAATAACCTCAATCCCATATCAATAAATGTGGAGGTGTAGATTATGATCAACAGAAGGACATAAATTGCCAGATTGAAAACGAAAACAATACCAAATCTTGAAGGACAATAGTTCAAACATCTGGATTTACAGCACACACTGCCACAGACACGATTGGCTTCTGCACAAAATACCTACCTTGAGCTTGAGCATTGAGATCATTAGCAGACGTCGAGGGCACAACGCCGATGTTATGGTGGATCACTTTAGCGACATGTTTGATCTCGGTCGCACAAGTGGTGGTGTGATCCCAGATGCACTAAGCTTCTCCTGTGTGGCCATCTCAAGATCGAGAGCCGAAGTTATAAAATTACTAGTACCTGGATTGCTTTCGAGCTGGTAGCCAGAGCGTGTGGAACATGTGGGAAGGAGGTGCACCTGGACTTTAAAACGTGGAACTGTCTTGGGCATGAAACTCCAAAGGGGGTACTGTGCGTTGCATAATTGTTGCGAATTCCTTGGCGCTACCCTCGAATTGGTGGCGCTGCGAAGCCGATTATGATGAGGGTAGAGGATGGCCACTTACCACCTAATTATCGTAGTAGAAAGCCCAAAATCCCGCGGATAGTAAGCTAGATTATCTTGTGATCTTATTGCTAAACTTTCGAGATAAAAAACTATAACCAGTGTTGAATTATAAGAAGTATTTAAACGCAGGAGAGCTTTATCCACCAAATGGTCGTAAAATGCTGCATTTTACGACCATTTGGTGAATATAGCGTCTTTATGATGTAAATAAAGTGGAGGATAATAACGAGGATGATAGCAAGGAGGAGGATATCCTTCTCCTCATTATTATCCTTATCCTCCTCCTTGCTATCCTCCTTATTATCCTCCTTCTTACACATAATTTCCTTATTATAAACTCAACACTAAGGGCTAGCAATTGATATAGGGTAAGATACAAGCATCAGCAACAATTAGAAGCAGTTTTAAGCAATTCTACGTATTTTATAGCCCTAGAGAGCTATTCTTATATCTGACCGCAATTCCTCCCTGCGGTGCCAGTAATTAAAGGGTAGCGCCAAGGGATTCGCAACAATTATGCAACGGACAGTATAATATGTTGGCACCGCACCTGTGCCGCGATGTTGGATGTTGGTAGAACTTCTTGTGGGATGAACTTGCTGCGTGAAATCAGGACACTTTTTCCTCAGTCGTCAGAACTGGGCAATGTCTCCAATGTCTGCGTTGGGTATGAGGCATGATGGTTTGTTTTCCTGCAGCCAAGATCTGGCGAGACTCCAATATAGTATCAAGCCACATCGCACAGTTTTCTAAATGAGGAAGCATAATGTAACGTTGCAAATGAACTGGCAGGAAGTGCTCCGAGGTCGGCTCAACCATATGCAAAAAACATCTGGAAATGCTACGTCGTAGAATGAATTTATAGATGTTGATTTCTCAGGAGCTACATGACCAAGTACTCTTTGCGGCTATTGTTGGTCTGCCACATCACTGAGTTTCCTCAGGCTCGTCTCCCCAACCACCAGCCATGGGTTATCTACTGGATTCTTTCTTATCACTATTCACCTTACGATGGATTCAAAGCCCTTCTTTCGTTCCCCTTCCACCTACCATCAATCGCACCTTCATAAAAACACCATCCGGCGATATCGAACTCTTGGTCTCTGCTCCGAGCTTAGAGCCAGGCTCCCCTGCCAGTGTTAGAAATCCTCCGGTCCTTTTTGTACATGGTGGCTTCGGACATGCTTCTGTGTGGCTACCATGGATGACTTATCTACATCACAAGCAGTACAGCGGCACCACCTATGCTGTAAGCATTCGGGGCCATGGTGCTTCATGGACTCCAGGATTCTGGCGAATGTATGCACTTACCACCAAAGATACCCTAGCGACAGATGTAGTTGCCGCTATTGAGGAGATTGAGAGGAGAGAAGCAGGGAAAAGAGTTGTCCTTGTCGGGCACAGCAGCGGGGGAGGACTGAGCCAACTGATCCTCAGTAAAGGTCTAGCAAAGGCTCAGGGACTCGCGCTTGTGGCGGCGATACCGAATTTTGGATCGTAGGTGTCCCCGAAAGAATGCTAGACCAATCTGACGAGTGTAGACGAGGTGTGTACTGGAACTGGTTCAAATTGGACCCTTGGTTCATGATCAGAAGCCTATTCCATCTGCAGCACCCAAGGTCGCCATTATCTTCAGACACATTAGTGCACAACGCGTTCTTCAGTCAAGCATTTCCACAGGACAAAGTTCGAGAATTCAGTCGACAAATGCCAGCGTATGAAAGTATGGCATGGCCGATTGGTATGATGAAGCGCTTCACGGATGTGCCGAGTATACTCGCGAATATTCAAGGGTGGGGCACATCACCTTCACGGGTTATGGTGATGGCTGCAGAAGGAGATAAGCTGGTAAGTGTCAAGTTGATGATGGACACGGCGTGCGAGTACAGAGAAGGTGTCGAAGGGCTGAGTATCCGGAAAAAGATAGAACATGTCGAGCTTCCTCAAACTGAATCTCGAATCAGCGAGAACGTGAAGCAAGACGTGAAGTCTGGTGTCACCACGGTGGTTGTCAAGGGCGCTGGACACCATGTACAGAACGATGTCCAAGCGGATGAAGCTGCGGAAGCTTTGAAGAGGTTCTTAGATCAACTTTGATGTCTACAATGAGAATCGGGGTGGAGTTATCGGCGCTGTGGGTGACTGGCCTCGGATGGCTGCTTACGTTGCAGAAGTGACTTGTGTGAGCGTTTATATAGAACAGTTGGCCGTTCAAGTTGTGTGGGATCTGGACCGTAGCTTGTCTGGTGTGGTGTCGCACTCCTTGCCTTCGCAGTCTCATCTTACCTCTCCCCAGGTGGTGCTGCCAAGGATTCTGGCGTCTACACGAATTTTGAAACGTGTGTGAGGATTGATAGATGGTTCCCAACTTGGAAGGGGGCCGCAACAGATGCTACCCTTCAGAGCCTGCCACTTCTCCCGCACGATCTGAGGTGTCCTCGTGCTGAGCTACTCATGAGCCACTCAAGAGCTAGTGATTGATATACCCATTGCTGCGTGCTGACGCCGCCTTTCCCCTTTTCGATTCCGACTGGCATCCTCAACACCAAGGCTGTTCTCACATCTTCCTAACAGGGCGGCCGTATCTTCGTTGCTACCTCTGAACACACGCGCCCACCCCGTACAGCCGAAACCGGGTACTCAGCCTGAAGCAATTGGATACCATCCTACGTTTCCACCGTCCGAACCGTTCTCAGCCCCTATCTTCGCATACATTGAACAATCTCCCTTCTCTCGCTACAACCTTGCACTCACTGTTCCTCCCCAAGAACATATATCGTCTGCGAAACGCAATTTTATACATCTTGCAAGAGCACAGGTCTAAATGGCATCTGAGCCGACAAAATCATTGAAGGTTGGCGGAAACTCGATTTACTCATGGGAGAGGACTGATAGATGTCGGCTTTTAGTGCGTGGTGACTGGGGACGGCGCTGTTGGGAAGGTTAGTGAGAGCGACATGATGAGATCAAGATCTGTTTCTTACAGTGACCTAGACGTGCCTTCTTATTTCCTACGTTACGAATGCATTTCCCGGCGAGTATATACCAACGGTGTACGAGCAGATACAATACCCCCCTTCGACTTTGTCTGACGATCTCGCAGCTTCGATAATTACTCCGCCAGTGTGATGGTGGACAATAAGCCAATTTCATTGGGACTCTGGGACACAGCTGGACAAGAAGACTATGACCGCTTGCGACCCCTCTCGTATCCCCAAACCGACGTCTTTTTAATCTGCTTCTCTGTGGTATCGCCTCCAAGTTTCGACAACGTAAAAGCAAAGGCACGTGGAGCTCCCAACACCGCAAGCAGCCTACTAACGATCTCCTTTAGTGGTGGCCCGAAATTGAACATCATGCCCCAGGCGTGCCTATAATCCTTGTCGGAACCAAAATTGATCTGAAGCAGGACCCTGCCATCGCCGCCAATTTGCGTGCGAAACACATGGAATTCATCGAATTTGACAAGGGGCTTCAGTGTGCAAAAGAGATTGGAGCGTACAAATATGTGGAGTGCTCGGCCCTAACACAACGAAACCTTAAAAGTGTGTTTGATCATGCTATCAAGTAAGTTCAAATGCCGAGAACAGGCCGGCTTCTTCGGTTGACCCGACTACAGGGCGGTATTGAACCCGCAGCCGAAGACCAAGGAGAAGAACAAAATGAAATGTGTAATCCTGTGAGGAAATATCTCAAGAGGAGGTTCATCGTCGTGGGATAGAATGTCGAGCTCGCTGCTCATTTGCAGGCATTTGCGCACAATATTGGTGTTCGGCGATGCTAAAATGGAGCGGCAACTCTTTCGTCGACCATTTCATCGTTTTTGATCTGCAGCATTACATGTGGGGACCATTTTTGAGCAATTTTACATCGAGTCAGGCGTTCAGAAGCGTTATTAGGATCTGCCTTACATAGAAGCATCGGAATGCTTATTTGAAAGCTGAACTATGCTTGCATCCTCTTTCGCCGACTAGGATGTATGTTTTCGTCGGGTTGATCTCCACTGATCACTTGTACCGCGTTGGCTCCTGTCATTTCATCATCTTTCCTCTTTTTCTTCCTGTTTGCGGCAGCCTCTTCTTTCTCCCTGTGAACCCGCGCCCTTTCCCTCTCACCCTCAAGCTTCTCATTTTTATCTCTTATCCTCTCCTTCCGCGCTACGCTCTTTCCGCCCCCACCACCAGCTGTGAGCTCGACGTTGATCTTTCGAGCCTGACGTTTCTTTCTCTTCCCACCCTCTGAAAGAACTTCGTCAACACCCGCATCGAATAAAGAATGATGAAACAGCTTTAAGCATGTCTTCATCTTGTCGTAGCCCTCAAACTCGAGGAACGCGAAGCCACGGCTTCGGCCGGTCTCCTTGTTGGTCGAGTGCCGCACGGTAAAAGGTTGCAGCTTGGAGAAGTGAGACTGGATGGCGGCAGTAGTGGCGGTGTAGGGCAGGTTGCCGATGAAGACTATGAATCGCTGTTTCGAGTCTGGTTTAGGTTGGTTATCAGCGTGAATTTCTGAAGCTTTTTGTGCTTCGCTTTCTCCTTGCTTCCGGTGGTCTGTGGTGGGGGCGGCCGGCTCAACAGCCGCAGCTTCCTTCATGCCAAACTCCATATCTACTGGATATGTCTTCCTCTTCTTCTTGGACCGCAGTTCAGATTTTGCCTGCCGTAACGCAGCTTTGTCCTTGTGCTCGCTCGGTAAAGTGGGTTGTCCCGTTGGCTCATCCATCGCAACTTTCATAAGGGTTGGATCTACTGGGGAACGTTCGTTCTGTTCAGATGTCGCTGCATTCTGCTTCCAGTGATTCTCCTTCAGCAGCTTGAGACCAGCTTCAGATTCATCATCTACCACAGTTTTCTGTAGCACGATCCCAACATCCGAGTTTTGTTGGAAATTCTCACCCGGGGAGTCTCTTGATAAGAAGTGAGATTTTCTATGAGGACGAATGGACACGCTCTGGTCAATCTCGGTAAATTTTCGCTTTTCGGACTTCGCATCTGTGGCTCGCGACATTGCCCGAAACGAAAGCACGGTCTCAATCGAAAGCTTCCGCTGATCGCTTCAATCGGAGATAGAGCTGTGCACGTATCAGATCAGAAAGCCTGGTCGTTCAACCTGCGCTGTGAAGACAACCTGTGGTACTTTTTGTGGTTTCATCTCCAAAAATTGCACCACTACTAACGAAGTACATAGTAACTAGTTACTAAGTAGTTAGTATAGTAGTACTAGTAACAGTACTCCGTACAAGGGGAGGGATAAGTATTGCTAGGCTGCTGCTAGTGACGGTTAGTTATCGTTACTCTATCATAGTGTTGTGATTCGGTACGTAGTATTGCAAAGCTTGACTTGAGCACACCTATTTAAATGGGCTTAAATCTACTATTAATTAAGTCTTGGATTGGCTGTCTTGTTCCAAAGACATTTTCAAGCAAAAATACCAGCACTAAATTAGTTTCAAATTTTCCTCTCTGCAACATGGCCTTCGATTGCCCCCACCAAATTTGTATAGGGGATTCCATGGACTTGTTCATTGTGCAATATCTGTACATAAAGACTTGGTGTTCGTGGTATAATGCTCTATCACTCTACGACCCAACCCGCCTCTATCAAGTCATAAGCCCAATGAAGACATAGTAAGTATTTACACTCACGCTTAACCAAAAGTTCTTGTGTTCTTCTATTGTGACTTCCTGCCTCCTCTACCTCAACAGATAGTTACTCCATTCTTATACACTGCCCTTTGTGATTAACCTGCAAGCTTGAAGGTCTCCCACAAATAAGGTTTTGGAAGCATACGTCAAGCGTTTTTATTATCGCTATCCTCTTCTTTTGCGCCGCCTTGGACGTTAGTTATCAGCCAGCCTTGAGTTAAGCCTGTCCTTTGTGGCCAATAGTGCAAGTCGGGGCAACAAGACTCAACGTTTTACTGCCCTCTAACGTTGCTCAGCAACATGCCGCTAGGGTTCAGGTTCATGTTCTACATCGCCACCAAAGTTGTTTGATTACGGCGTGCAAGTTGAGGAAAAAAGGTTGAAACCTAATGGACAAGCTTTCCAAGCCGACGTCCAAATGCAGATCTTGCTCGCAACCCCAGCTGCATCTTCCTCTTTGCCTTCTCCTAATAGTGCCCATACGTAGTTTATCTCTCACCACTCCCACTTTCCCTTTCCCCTTTTTAAATACTACCAACTCTCACCTCATGCCTAATTCTGGTATCCATTCTTCGGCGGGTTAAAATCCTTGTTACAATATTTCTGCGTCCAAAGCTCAGGAGCAGCACCGGCAGGCGCAGGCACATCGTCTCTAGCCGGGTCATTATCGACAGCAACTTTCAATCGGCGTGCATCGAAGATTGGTTTAAAGCCTTGAGCAAAGTCTTCGGTGCCGTGTTCGCCTTTTGGGTTCGCGTCACTGGGGGAGAGAAAGAGGTTAGTGAAATGATGAGAAAGGGGTGGAGAGGGAGGGGAGAGAGAGCTAGGAAGAAGAGTGCATCAAGGATGGGAAAGTAGATGGTGGAAAGAATTCACTCTAGTAACCATCTATTTGCAAGGCACCAAGATGCATGATGTCGGGCAGGAGAGTGTGTCCTGTGTCACTATGTCAATGACCAGCGTACACAGAGCTCTCTTTGGATGAATCACATACCAGCTGTCGGAAATAAGGTGTAATCTTTCTGGTCACACTATGCCTTCAGTTTGTAATCTACTCTCAGACACAGCTGGAGAAATGCATGAGGATAAGGCAAGCTGGGAGACAACGACGGGAAATACTAAGATTACGCTTATCGACCCATCCCAATTTTTGTCATTATGTACTGATTGAGTTTTGAAAGTTCCCAGATCCACCTATAGCTTTGATTAGGGTCCCATTCTTCCTCAAATGTCGCCAGCCATGCCCGATACGCGGAGACCGGAAACACCGAACCCCAAAGTATTACAGTCAGAGCGGGCACCAGCAGAGCGATAAAACACAACGCAATAACACTTGTATCCAAGCTGGACATCCCGCCGCGCTGAGCTTCATCAATGACAAACAGGAGTATAGAGATGAACATAAACATGCCATTGAAGGGCCATGGAATTAAAGGGTAGATGTAGAAGACTAAGGAGACTAAAGAAAGGACACCTAGCGCTGTGATACCCATTCTGAAATCCTGGACAGCAATCACGATGCGCATCGCAAGTACCAAGAGATTGATAAGAGTTAGAAGAGGAGCTACTAGAATTAGCATTCCCCCGAATTTCGTGGGACTGACTTGCAAGGGGCGGCGGGGAAATCTGCCGTTCCAGGTCGACGCGTCTTGCCAGGTGTTAGTAGGGTGGTCAATTTCCAATCGGAAGGGAAATTTAAAATCAAGGAAGCTTGTGCGCTTACCGTGTTCGATGATTATACACCAAGAGTCAATCAGCTTTCCTGCTACGGTCTCGACATTGTCGTCCGAAGCAGGCGGGTTTGTATCCAAATACACCCTGACAGGACAGTCATAAATCGTTGGAGTCGAACAACATCAGCTATTCGATCAGCCTCCGTTAACAGGGATTTGGGCTTAGCATCGCCGGTTTGGCCGCTATCTTCATTCACAGTCGTGTCAATTTGTTCCCCATGTGAGTTCGACGATGCGTTAAGATCAGGGCATTCTGCGGGTACGCGTAGGCAGGCGCCTTTTCCGCAAGAGTTGGTTTCGGGGGTCTCAAATAGAAAGAATGCTCCTTCAAAATGACTCGGCTCGAACGTATCACCAGATGCCTTGAGAAACTTTATGCGATATCGAGAATTAGTTTGTACATTGACAGCCAACTCGTCCACGTTTCCTGTAGGAGTTTGGACGAAGCACAACTGTGTCTTGTGTTCCGCTTTATCAGCAGCATGTGAATTTACGGAGAAGCCGTCCTCATTGACCTCCAATGCTGGTTCAGCGGATATGGTAGTTTCAGATGGCGCTAAAGGTATCCAACGATTCTTGTGAGGTTCATCTGCTCGAACCCAAGGCCCGGCGTTATAGAGCAAAGATAGCGCTATCCCTCCCAAACTCCAAAGTATCGCTCTCATTGCGTTCCCTTCAAGGCTCTTGTCAGCTTCTGTGGTGCCCTTTCGAGGCTCCTGTGATAGAAATCTGGTACGCATTAAAATCTAATAGATTTGCTAGAATAGCTGACAAGCCTTCATTTTTGGTTGTGGACCTGAGAACGAGCGCATTCCATATAGCTGAAAGCTGCTCAACTGATGACGTAGAACTTGCTTGTCCTAGCATGTCCCGACCATACGCACTTGTCCAAGACGACCGTAGTGCGTCGAGGCAGCCTTGTCGCAAGCTTGCCGTGATGTGGCTTTGCAATAATTTGAGAAGATATTTCTGGTGCGTTGGTGGGGGCTCGGGCTGGCGACTGAGACTTGAATTCCCTGGGCGCAACGTTCTGTATAATCTGCCGATGCAGGTGTGCCACTCCATTTTCAATCGCCTTATATATCTTTGTTCAACATCGATCTCCGGAGGCAGCCTACGAAAGTCGTAAATCTGGTACCATTTGTGCCTTGGCTGCAAAGCGCCATCGGCGTACTGAAAATGACAAGATGCTGACAGTGCGCCCTCTTGGAGTGTCCTAGTTATGTTAGACTCGGTTTTAGTGAAATAGTATGCGAAATTGCGGATTTACCATGCCCTACTCATCCAAAGCGCAGCTTGTCATGTAACCGAGCATCTCAGAGTGTTGAGTAGCGCCTATTTGCACTCTCTGCAGCTCGGCGTCCAAAACCAGCACTCGTGATGCGCCAGCATAGATAGCGGCCATCTGGTTGATTGCTTTCATGGTCAGATTCACCCCCTCCCCATCAGTCTTATCGCCCTATTTATTCTCAGTCAAGGGTGTCCATCCAGAACAACGGGCTTCAGTCTTTGCTGTTATGTAGATGATGATGAAAACGAGAAAAATCTACAGTCATAAACCCGAGGTTGAAACTTAATTTGTCATCGGAATGTGGCGGAGAAAAAGTCTTTCTAGCTCTTCAAGTTGACCTTGTGGAAGAGCGTTCGCACTCGGATTGCCCAGTCCATCTGCCCATACGTGAGAGATAGCAATATACTGGCTTCTCGCAGTTGCTTCCGTAACTTTCAGTGACACCTTCCCATGCGCCTCTCTGTTGATAAAGGCGAAAGGAATTTTCCCTACATGCACAAGATTTTCCATCTCTGCTGTTGGCATACATACATAGTTGCATTGACAACCTAGGCTGCGATGCCTCGACAAATAGTGGCCCAGGTCGATGTTGTATGCCGTACAGTCCGCTGTGGAACACTGCCTATGATCGCGACCTTCGCGCTCCCATCGTCGAAGCTGAAGGAGATAGTAAAGAACGGAGTAATCGTACTGACCGAGAAGCCTTTGAACCTGCATTGGGCACCACCATGCAGCAAGCAATTGTATTGCCAACAGAGTAGCTGCTGGATCTCCTGAGTTGATATTGGGACGTAATTTTTCTAGCAGCTGCTTGATGGTTTTCCTTCCGTCTGGAGTTGGCGATGTCGGAAAATCTTTGTCAATATACTGGATGAGCACAATCAATAAAAGTTTAACAGACAGCAAGATTATCGACACGTCGTCAACCAAGGTGTCCACAGTTCTATCTAACAGTAAGCTCTGCTTAACGCAGAAGCAAATACATTTTAGACATTTTTCACGCCATTCGCGCCTCGATGTCTGATCAAGAGGACTGGTAGAGGTTGCCAAGGCGTGATCCAACGGTGCCAAAGTAAGTTCTTTAGACACATGCTCTGCAGTAATATTGGTCTTCATAAATGCTTTCTTGTCGAGAGTAGGTCCTACAAATTCGGCGAGCAAGCCGAAGTAAAGCCAAGACTGGGTGAACGATGCGATTCGCTCAGTTGGTTGATCTTTCAAGTTGAACTCGCCATCTTTTGCGAGCCCATATCATTCTGGAAAATCCTCAAGCCCTTCGAAGTCATACTCGAAACCTGCCAGAAAAGGTACATGGATTGGCTCGTATGTAGACAGAGGCCGAGGAAATGGGTCCATATCCACATGGCATGAGAAAGGGTGTGACGCAAATCTACGGAGGATCCACAGGCATACCCAAGAGGTTGTATTATACAGAAACTAGGCTAGAAAGTAATCTTTGACCTGAGTTTTATACTAGTAACAGAAATGCAAATTTGCCAAGTTTATTAGCTCACTGCATAATGTGCAAAGCTGGTCCAAGCGTTCCCAACAGCGGTTGAAGCTAAATAATAGTGAAGTCAGACAACTATAGTGCGTGACTCCGTACAAGGCCATGAATCAACTCAATTTCCACATGACCTATCCCGCACCTTGACAGGCACTAGGCTCTAACTACACTCTTCCATTCTTCGGAGCGCGCTTCCTCACTCATTAACTACGCTCATGCAAGATATGCGTCCTACCCCTTTTTACACTCGGAGCTATAAAGGGAAATGGCATCGTACGTTTACTTAGATCTAAATATCGAAGTAGATGAAAATCCGGTTGGATGACGTCCGTTTTAGTATTTTCATGCTCAATAATTCAAACTATATCATCGTTAAAATTGTCCTTGGATTCTAGACCGTCCTACTTGACGATCATCTAATTGTATTGAGGGTATATATCTAATCTATCATCATCATCCCTCAAATACACCATGATTGAGCTCGAATCCAGCTTCCTTCGCGATCTTCTTCATATGATTTTCAATGTCATCTTCCATTCCTCTCCCTGTTCCCCACCATTGCCGCAACTTGCCTGCATAGAAGACAACATCCGTTGCGACCAGTACGAGTTTGAAGATGATGTGACTTCCATAGTACCTCCACCTTTCCGACCATGATAGATTTATGTCCTCGCTCAAGGCCCGACTTGCCCAATTGCCAGTAATCTTAATTCTGTTGACGGGACTTCCTAGATACTGATTGTTTCCCTGGACGATCCTCAGATTCCTTCCGATGAAGATCAGTTCCCTGGGCCACTTCTTCTCGTCTCCAAGAATATCCCTGACTCCTTTTCGCATCGCTTGCTGCATTTCGAATTGTCTTTTCTTCTTCTCTTTCTCGCTGAGGCCTCGGATCTGAGCATTCACACTACCATCTCCACCGTTGTAAGGTCGCAACAGTGTGGCGGAGGCAAACATGTCGGCATTCTTGACGCCCCATTGACCAACAACTTCCTTCATGGTCTGATTGTCAAATGTCATAAGACTCTTCCAGAATAGTGAGTACTGATGTCGGAACTCCGACGTCATATGGATGTAGAGGCCGTGGTCGATGAGCACGAGCTCGGATCTGCCGTTAGGAAGCCTTCGAATGAAGATATTTCCTGGGTGAGGATCACAATGCACCCAGCCCCATAAGAACATTTGAGCGGAGAACAAATCCACCATGGTTGTCATGACCTCTGTCAATGAAAGACCGAGCCCACCTTTGCCGTCAGGACCTTTCCACCAATCTCGCTCGGGCTTGATTTTGCCGGACTTGCTATCTCGCTGAAGTACTTGCACCGGCTTGTCTGGAGGATCGAGAGGAGCACCATGACAGCCGGGAGAACCACCTTTGCCTCCCCTCCAAGGTCTACTGATTCCTTCCTTGTCCCACAAACGGACGCCTTCCACCCACTCTGCGGTCATGACCCGTTTCGTGCTCAGCTCTGGATATATCTCAGGAATGTACACCCGGTCACGGAGTCTTGGCTCTCCTTTGATCAGCTCCGCCATTCTCACGGAGTTTTCAGCCTCATTCTGGAAGTCGGTTTCCAAGAGGAGTCTCTCTGAGATGAATGGAACGAGACTGTAGAATGGTAGATCGAACCATTTTGAGTAAACCCATGTTACTACTTTGAATGCCCATAAATCCCAACCAACCTGTCGGTCAATCTCCCTCTTCTGAATCTTAATTGCCACCTCTCTTCCATCCTTCAGCCTCGCCCAGTGCACCTGCGCAACGCTGGCACTAGCCCTCGCCGTCTTCTCCATGACACCTCTGTCGGGGTCCGAAGAAAATGACACGCCAAACACGTCCTCCACACTACGGCCGCCAAAGTCCTCGCGTATCACTCTTTGTACCTCTTCCCAACTATTTTGTGGCGCATCATCGAACATCCTCGCAAACATCTTCTGGAATTCCGGCGGCAGTATGGCAGACTGCATGGCTATTGCTTGTCCCATCTTTAAATACAACCCTCCGTTCTCCCGCAGCAAAGTAAACAACCTTCTTGCATTTCGTTCATGTACCTCCGCTACCGAGTCGGCGAACGGCGGATTCTCACGAAAGTTGATCTTGTAGTCACACGCGACCATCACGCCTAGGGAGAAGGTGCGAAAAGTACGAGCGAAAGCAGAAGCATTGTAGGTTATGTCGAGGGTGTAGCCCAGAGCGGTGAGAAGGGTGAGGTATGCGAATCGCCGCGACCATCTCTGGATTCGAGGGAAGAATCTTGCTGGTTTGGCAGAACCGAGTGACAACGGGGAAGGTGGTGCGAAGCCAGAGGGCTGAAATCGCTCGGTTGTTTGGTAGAGGCGACGGGATAGATGTGGGGAAACAGAGGAGTGTCTGGGAGAGACTCGAAAGCAGCACCTGCATGCCCGGCAAAGGGAATTAACCATTGGACAGCAGCAGTTATCATTCAAGTTTACAGCGAAATATTCTGCGCGTCAAAGGTTCAAGCCAGAGGTCCATGACGAAGGCAATCCTTCATCCTAAAATTTAGGCGTCAATGCATGACTCGGATCGCAGTATGTACTTTTTGATCTTGACTCATCCGTTCCTGATTGTCACTGAACCCTGCCATCAAAGATTTTTCTTGGAAACGAGGCCTGGCATGGGCTTGCCCGGATGATACAAGTACATCTATGTTAGTGGTTGTTTCCACAATGGTAAGCAATTGACGAGTGAGTATCCTCGGTGCTCATTGCTAGCCACAGAATCAATTTGTTACTATAACGTCGTTTATTACTGGCTGTCTCGCCATATTTCTGATATTCTTCCCGGCTCTTCGTTGGCCAGCCTCGTCACCACAAGACTCTGGGACAACTAAACACCAGCAACCGCCTCCTGCACAATCCCAGAACTACTCGACCGTTTCAGTCTCCACGGACCCGCTCTTGATCTACATAATCAATTTCTTGTCAAGTTCCGAGATTGACCATATCCTCAACGTTACGGAAGGATCCTTTGTTCCTTCGCAGGTTTACAGCCCTGGTTCTTCGTCACATCGAAACTCCTCTTCCTGCGTTTTGCCTTCTTCCGACCCAATCCACGACCTTATCATTGCCCGCTCGAGAGAATTCCTCGATAAAGTGCTCCGGGAACATCCCGCCGCAGGTTTGTCCTATTTCGATATCGAACCGCTTCAACTTGTGAGATATGGTCCCAGCGAATATTACCATGCTCACGTCGACTGGTTTGACACGTTGCATCGGGAGAATAAGGGTTGGAATTCTAGACTATATAACAGAGGAGCAAGCTTCTTTTTATACTTGAAAGATGACTGCGTGGGAGGAGGGACGCATTTTCCGCACATTGCCGCAGTGACACAGAAGACCCATTCGGCGGCCCTCCACCATCTGGTGACCTCCCCGGAAGGTGGCATTTCGTTTGAGCCTAGGAAGGGAAATGGGTTGTTTTGGGTCAATCTGCAACCAGGCGGCATGGGAGACGGCAGGCTGCTTCATGCTGGCCTGCCAGTCAAACAAGGCACAAAAATTGGCATGAACATATGGGTAAAGAGAGACTTTGGCTGGTAAATGAGAATGCTCCACTCTGATTACACCTACAAGCCTTCACCAGCAAGTGTATCCACCATCTACAATCTGCAAAAATTGAGCACAGAGTCGAAATGACTTCTGAGATACTTACAACATCACTTCCATTCAGATAGCTGCTTGCGTTGCTAGCCATCCAGACAATGGTACCGTGCAACTCGCTTGGATGCGCCATTCGACCTAACGGGATGTCTGCCGACTTCAGCTATGCCGCGTGTGTCATGCGGAGCGTCCTACCTTTCTGCCAATTATCAACCAATTGCTTGCCCTCTTTTTCCAGCAAATTCTTGATCAAGTCAGTGTGCATATATCCAGGGCTAAGCGAATTGACACGAATCCCCTGTGGGCCCCACTCAGTAGCCAAGCTCTTTGCCAACATCTGCACTGCTCCTTTCGAAGCATTGTATGCAGCCTGTTTTTGCGGTCGGACGCAAATTGTGGCTGACATGGACGCGATCAGGATGATGGATCCCCTGATGTGTTGGGCAAGCATGTGTTTTCCAGCCGCCCTAGCGAAAAGCCATGTGCCATCAAGGTTTATGTCTAGCATCTTCCGCCAACGAGGAAAATCATAGTTCTCGGCCTCAACATTGTCGACAATGCCAGCAGCCGTGACGAGAACATCAACCTTCCCGAAATCCCTCACAATCTTGTCCCACGTATGTTTCACATCGGATTCGACTGTTGCATTGCAGGCATATGGTCGCAGATCGCACTTTGTATCGGTAGACTTAGCGACATGCGCGCTAATATGGTTGACGGACTCTTCGCTAGCGGACAGAGTGAGATCGACACAAGCGCTAAACCCTTTAGCTGATTTCTCTCTGTGAAAGTGGCTATACCCTCGAGCACCGGAAAGAGCAAACGCAGTCAAAAACTCTTTGCCGAGACCGCGAGCAGCTCTGTAAGTGCATGAGTGGAAGGCCTCCTGGCTTCACAAGATACCTCAGACCCAGTTACTGTAGAACTCAGATAGAGCAGCCAGGTAGAGATATTTGCGCACCAACACACGTCCTCCCTTCCAAAGAAAAGACCGGCAATGTCTTCACACCTCTACACGGCTTCTGGAGGATAAATGAACGAAGTGAACTGACTCGCCGTGACGAGAGAAAAAGAAGGTACTTGCGAAGCATGCTTGGCAAGATGAAAGATACAAAAGGGTGGAAGAAGGAGAAGAGGGTGTCCGCGGATCCGAGGCGAAGAGGTATTGCCGTAGCTGAGGTACCCTTGGTACAGACGCCACGATACGGAGTACTTTTGGAGATCTTAATGGAAGCCCGCTTGAGGAAGGTGTGGCGAGTCTTCCTTCGGCCACGACTTCGTACCTCTTTTGTGTCCAACACCTAGAGCAGAACATGACTTCTTAACTCGCAAATTCCATGACTAAGAAGGGTGCGGAGGTTATCCATAACTATTCTTCAAGCCAATTGGAATCACTCCATTCGGATTACGCCTTGAGCAACCAACCTCTCGAGCATTATCCATCCTGCCGTTTCGAGACCCTTTAACATGCACGTGCCGGCATGACAACCAAGACGGCAATAGAGAGCTGAGATTTCCTTGCGACCGATTTCTGGTGTTCACAGGGCCTCCGATATGCACATACCCTTCGGCCCGGCAAGGCACACGCAAAAAATTTTAGCCATTTAGGAAGTGCTTCTATCGACACAGGACTCCTCAATTGCACTTAGAGTATTCCAATCAACTTCGCACGGCTTCGTTACAATCATACCAGGAATGGTTGGGGGATGCCTCGATCAAATGTGGTTTGGAACCATCAGCGCTGTCCTTCTGCCGGAATAATTTATGCATCCGTTTTCTGGTATCGCGTTCCAGAAAGAGCCCTTGAAGGCGTGCTCCATCACGTCCACGCCTATGACAGTCACAGTCTTCAGTACGCTCTATCGCCTCCTTGAAAGACTGTTCCATCCATCCAGGAAAATCTTCTGCGATTATCGATCGCAGCGAATGCTGTGTCATTGTCCGAAGCCTTGTGTAGTCGTTAATATGCAGGGTTCTAGTCACGTCTGCCAAGAAAGCTAGAATGAGATTTGGTTGGGAAACATAAATGCCACGTCTTTTTTGTAAACTGTGTGGTCAAGCGGAGAAGTTTCGAACCGGCAGCACTGGATGTGACAGAAGCAGGTCCATCGACTTTTGGTATTGGTGCATCACCACACGAAGCTCTGAGAGCCTCCGGGAGGGAAGCAACGGTCTGGGGGCACTGTCCTGCAATCGCGCCTTAGTTTCAATTTTTCTGTTCCACCTTCGCAGAATATGAATCCAAGCTCGTACGTATGTTCGGGCTCTATACCACTCTCACGAATTACCTGAGAGCTCCTTCTGTCAAAATTCCACGCCTTTCACCATCAGCGCTCGCGCTTTTTGCAACCTTGCATCATCTGACAGCTTTTTCCGCAGCATTGCTTCCTTGTTCGTCCAACCTGACATCAGCAGTTCCGGTTGAACACTCTCTCCTCCATTGAGTTGGTTGAACATTGGTTTGAGATATCTGAGCTTTTCAGGACTAAGAAATCTTCTCAATTCTTCAATGTTTGCGGGCCTTGTCAGTAGGGAGTCGGGTATTGCCTGTACCGCAGCCTGCACAAACAGAATTGTCAGTTCGGCCCAAGCAAGTGCGTTAGCCGCATCTAAGCTTGCACTACCTTTACGAAACTCGATAGTCCCGAACTTTTTCAGGGCCCAGAAGTTCCAAGCGAAACATCTTTGTTGAGGTGGCGGACACATGAGCTTTATGAGCTCAATTTCTCTGCCACAATTGTCGATCATATTCATCGCCACCTGCCGAGTAATACTTGCGTCAGCGAAGTTGATGTTATCGATCCAGTTACTCATGGCAAAGAGATTCCCACGGCGAATTTCGGGTACCAACGCTTCAAGAGCCGGTTCGAAATGGATGGCACACTTAGCAATGTCTTTCAAATTCTGCAATCCCATTCCGGTTCCAATGGTAGTTCCAGGTTGCATCCCACGTTGCATGGAAATGTGGACATGTGTCCCACACATTCCGTTCTTGCTAATCTCATAGTTCTCCTTAATAAACGCCCAAGTCCTTTTCACCTGGCTTGTCCAGTCTAAGTTGTCGGAAACCTCGATTTTCGGAGTCTTCATTTCGACACACCCTAGGCGCAGCACGTTAGCCATCATGAGAAATGGAAGATCTTGGATACCGGTCTCAGAGGCCTACCAAACAATGGATAATTAGAGGGAGTTAGAGGAGCTACTGACATCTATTACAGTCCTCGGGTCTCAGCTGGAGGTCCTTTTCTTCCGTCAATATCCAATACTTGTGACGTTTCTGTCCGGGTATTCCATCATCATCCTTGAAGTTCGTATCCATTCGCGGATAGCATGCTTCAATACTCTTGTTATACAGACGTGCCATACCTGCAACACAATCTATGAGATTGCCTCGGTGCGTGTATGCATTACGACCTTGGAGGAGGAACTCGGTCTCAATGCCGATGAAATATTTAGGGAATGTTTTGTCATCTTCTCCACGCCGGCTCGGTGAGGACGTCCTGAAGTTTTCAGAAGAGCTGGAACAAGTGACATGGGACTCAGATCGCTGCTGGCTTGAAGCACTTGCCCTCGATATTAAGGCCTTGGTTCCGGTATGAAGGAGAACGCCCCTGCTTGCCCCGGGGCTGGCTTCTCCCTGTATGGCGGATCTGCTTGTTGCAGCCCTTCTGTTCAAGGGCAGGTTGCTAGTAGTAGTCGGTGAGCTAGGAACACGAGGATGAGGTGCTCCAGCCCTGTTCTCGGTTCGTCCACCATGATGAGGAAGGTGACCTGCGACTGCAGACATTCCCGTTGTGGTCGCTCTTTCGCTTTTATTGAACAGCATGATTGAGTTTGTTGGTGATCACTCACCCGAGACATCTGAATCAGCATAGGCGAGGGAAAGTGTAATCCTCTCCATACCTGTAAAATAGTAATATATCACTACAGATTCTGAAACCAGTTGTCAGCACCACGCAAGGAGTATTTGTTTGGAAGTGAATCAAGCAAAACACCATATCCAGACGCTATAATGGCATGTTTTACTCCTGAAACACCAGCAGCCGCCGCTAGCCTTTGTTCTTTCATTTTTGGAACTTGGGTTCGTTTGAATTGTTTTGATCCTACCTAATATAATAATATTGTTAATAAACGCTCGTTGTCTGGCTTCTATCCTAAGAAGAGGTCTCAGCGTGGTATAATCTGAAATTCCCTTGTCAACTCAGGGACAGAGGCTGCATCTAAATACCATTGCTTTAGAGCGTCTACGCTTTCTTTGACCCCTTCACGTTTTACTACTAGGACTACAGAGAAGGTCCTGCTCGCGTCTTCCTGTCATCCTTCTATCCTTCGTAAGCAATACTTGCATAATAAGTTGTCACCTCCTTGGCTCTTCATGGCTTTCAGAGGCTTTCTTCGCATGGCCGGATCTAGCGCTGAATGTGACGCTTCTCAGGAACTGTGGCAGCATTATCAGCGCTTTGTTCACATCGTGATTAAGCCTTGGGCAGAGTGTGATTTCGTGCCAATCCCACATTTGCTATTCCGACTTCTTGAAGTGATCTTACATTTTCACGGGCAGCTTGTAAAGCCTTCATGTCTTTGCTCAAGGGGCTTGGGGTGGGCGCGACGCAGTGCCTGGCCAGTTCTTGGTCGATATTAAAGAGATGCTTGTATGTCTTAACCCTAGCTCTTCAAGAGTGGGTAACAAAGTCGCATCCTCAAAAATAACAAGTAAAGTCATATCATTCACTCAATGATTTCTCATATCCGGTTTCGTTAGAGCAGGAATTGAAGTACTTGGTCAGGATTTCTTCGCTAGCCGCAACGTCCCTAGGTAGCGCATTATTTCCCTCCAAAGGGATTCACGCCATCAGTGATGGTCGTTCGGGAGGCATGATTGATTGATTATGAAGCCTCGGGACATAGAACGGACCTTTCCCTTTTTGTCAAATCCTTCGTTTCGAATGTGGCAGTGAGCTTGAATTACCCTTCAAGAGGGAACGAATTCGAATCAGCATCCAATTTTGGCTGTGCACGAAGCTTGCTCATCATTTTTGATCACGAGAGCGAGACACTCATTGATGCAGGAATAGCGCTTGCTCATGCGATAAGTGCTTTGCGGAGTGAGCAAGGACTTCGCCTGGTGAGAGGTGCCAATGGTGCTTCGCAGAGTTATTTAGTCA
The DNA here is from genome assembly GCF_000464535.1 of Endocarpon pusillum Z07020. Lineage (NCBI taxonomy): Eukaryota > Fungi > Ascomycota > Eurotiomycetes > Verrucariales > Verrucariaceae > Endocarpon > Endocarpon pusillum. The sequence goes on from NW_006913486.1 coordinate 67,361, forward strand.
ACGAGAAATGTCTTGAGAGGCAACATCAAGGCCTTTTCCGCTGACAACTTTGACCTCATGGAGCTTCATTGAAGCTAAGAGAAGTGGGACGTTAGATAGTGCTATTTGAGTTAGATATACGGAGTATACAATAGAGAATCTATGTTAGCTTAGCCCTCTTTTTCCCAGATAAGCTGATGAGCAGACCGGCAACTACTGCTGTAAAAAGGAGGAGACATACTTCTCGTTTGACATCCGTGACTAATATAGGTTCGTCACACAATTGATAGTGCCAGTCTCACTTGCAGACATTAAGTGGAAGCCGACTCCGACATGATTACTATCAATCTGTAGTAGTAGGGGAGGATTTCGGACGATGGCTGCAAGTCGGACTCATTGCGATGCAAGAACGTCTTATATGTTCCTAAATAGAGAAATATAAAGTAGATAAAAAAGTCATCTCCGAGGTAGATTTTCCCAGCTGGCAGCTTTTTGCCTGTTTGTCCTGCAGCATAACGAGGATCCGGAATGGTTATTCTAACATACTAGTCAGCTTGGGTATTAGGGTGAGACAAGCCAGGTGGATGACGAGTCTGATACCAGCTTTTGAAAGAAGTAAGGCAATTTAATGTGACTCGACTACTAGTACTGGGGAGTTCGTAGTTGAGTGGCACATATGGCGTCATAAGCCAACCAGGGATCTCACTCGCTACAGGTGACGCAAGCTATGATTTAATAGATCATCATTAATTTTTGTAAATTATAATAATTCGCAACCTAACCAATTAGGTTAAATAGACCTAAATCAACGTTATTTAAGGCCTGCTGAATTGAATGCTCCTTATCCGAGTCTATTTAGAGTTATATTGGTGGAGCTATAGCTGTTTGAAATTTAAGGATGCCTGCGCGTTGGTGTGCAGGAATTGGCCCGAAGCTTGGCGCCAAAATTTACGGGACTTCTCAGATTCCTGCTAGGCTACACGGCTATTTAATAGGGGATAGGGCGCCCATTTCGCTCGTTTAGGGCAGCTACTCTATCTGGCATCGTTGAGATAGCCCTATTAATCTCCTCGATGGTTATTTTATCCCACTCCTCTTGGATGGCGCGGCACAGAATGGCTTCTTCGAAGATAACCCCCCTGGACTTCAACATCTGCTTGATTATCCTCTAAATAGTCTCAATGGGGTTGAGATCTGGCGAATTCGGAGGATTTGATTCCCATTGGATATCAAGGCGGGCTTTGAGAGCTTTGACCTTATTAGATCCCTTGCCTTTTGTTCCATGAGGCCCATCATTATCTTCGATCAAACGCAATTCTTATCCCATTCAGAAGCGACGATTTGCTCAAGAATAACCATGTAATCAGCTTGAACAAGCCGTCCCCTTATACCAGAGCCAGTATAGAAGTGGAGCTGACCCTTGAAATTCCATCTAATTACTCTGTATACATGTATTGATTGATTTTGGCGCTTCAGTTTGAACTGGGTCTTTGAGAGGGCATTTCGAGCCTTATAACCTTTGCGACGATGAACTCAAGCCTGGTAGCGAAATGAGACTCGTCACACCATCGATACTTCTTAAATGCATCAAATTGCTAATATCGACGTTCAAATCCCTATATAATTCGGGCGTCAATATAGGATTGTAAGAGCATTGTTTTCTGCATGGCCATATAGGTCCCCACACCAAAATCCTTCATATTTCTTTGAATTGCGCGTTCGGAGCCATTAGCTATACCAATAGCCTTTGCCACCCTAAAGTGGCTTGCTGAAGCAAAGCCAAAATTGGCATCTTCAACGGCCTCAATAGCTTCACATTCGTATGGACCTAGAAGCGTGATAATAATGCTAGTCTTATTACTAAATAGTTAGAGCATCTTAATTAGAGAACTAGTAATTATTATAAAGCGCCTACCTAGCAGCACTCTAGCAAGCTCTAAGCCTTACTCAGAGTAAGGAAATTAGCAAGTAGAGATTAAGAATACATTAAGGCTTAGCTAAAGCACAAAGCTCTCTTATCACATAGCTAAGGACTAACAAAATAGGCTTTATAGACTTCCTCTTTAAACAGAACATTCCAGACATCCCCTTACTATTCTGCGGGTGCGGTTAGAGAAGACAGACTGCCTAACACGTGGTTATAGACTGCCTGCTGCTCTTAGACAAATACAAGATGCTTGCTACTACTGTTCGGCAAAGGTATATTCGGCGTTTGAGTCTTGGCGGGATTTACTCCACCAAAATTGCTAGCAAGTCGACCATTCATTCTCCAGTGAGCAAGAGACAGAATACCACAGTAGAAGATACGTAAAATGAGCATGCTACTGCTTCCTAAATCAGGAATTAGTATAGGAAATGTGGTGTTACAGATATAGCTCTATCCCTACGCCCCTCTGCCGGTGCTGCTCTTGCCTCTGCCTCTGCCCTTACCCCTGCCCTGCCCGGTATCCCGTTTTGGCATCCTTTCAGCCTCTAATGCCTTTATCATAGGGGCTCCCTTGCGGCCAGCTCTTGATTGCGTCATTCTTGCTGGCGCTGTTGAGGGAAGGGGGTATAAAAGCCTCATCTGTAGCTTCTTCTTCCTCCTCTTCTTTTTCTTCTTTATCGTGAGAGGATGGGCAGGACTAATGAACTGTTGTGGTGGTGCTAGTGGCGATAGCAGCAGTTGAAACGGCGGCAGCAGTAGTAAATTGATAAGGGGGGGTATCAGGGACGTTTTCCATGTTAGTAGAAGCTGTAGAAGGAGGTAGAGGCGGAGGCGGAGGCGGAGGAGGAAGAGGCAGAGGAGGCAGAGGAGCTGTGAGGGCTATAGGAGCCTCCTGGCGTACCTCTCGAGCAGCGGCCTGCTCTCTGTTATTAGCGTCACGTTCTGCTGCAGCAAGAGTGGGATTATCATGGTATTGGACAAACTCAGGAACGCTACATACAAATTACTACTGCGGAGTCATGCCAAGAGCCCAAGACTCAAACGCCGAATATACCTTTGCCGAACATACCTTTCTGAATATACCGTTCCGAACGCATTCCGATCTCAGAGTGAGGAATGAACTGGAAGAGAACTGAAAGTCTGACAACGAAGATTATAGTCGATATGATCAAATCATTTTTGTCTTCAAAGGATGATCGTGTGCATCCCTGCATTCCACCAGATCTCAGGACTTTCTTTTACATTATGTTTCAGAAGGGTGAATGAAGAGTTTGGTGTGGACAGTTGCTTCGAGGCCATTAGAAGACAGGATTTCGATTCGTTCTTATAGTCATGTTCTGGTGATATTATTGTAGATATGAACAGGAGATCCAACTACGTTACGTATTATGAAAGTGTTGCGTAGAAACGTAGAATAACAAGTTGTTCCATCTAGAAAAGGGGGTAGAAGACGTTGAGGTACGTACAAATAGGCTGTACGGTACAGCAAAATTAAATGTAGAGATTGCATGCCAAATTGGTCAGTAACGAGTGAATACATTACATAGAAAAACGCAGCAAAATCGACCAAGCAGTTCTCACAAAGATTGACACGTATCATCATAACAGTTGTGCGGGAGCGCACGACTTCCACGACCAAGTCTTCGAACAATTATTCCATCAACTCTTGACACACAAGTAGTCCGAAATTCGTAATGGTGTCTTCATTTCACTTCAATGGTTCTAGTGCACTCTCCCGTTTCGGAATGTCATCGTGAGGAAAATCTCCCCGATGTTCGATCAGATCATCGAGTCTTGGAAATCCTCGATCGCCTCTACGCTCGCACCTCGGCCAGGGACAATCGAGAAGAATATTGCCATGAACATTTTGATTGTGACGATTCAAATCAGCGCGGCGGCTGAAAGATGACCGATGACCTTGTTTGTCGTGACAGGTAAAATGTTCACAATGGAAACGCTTGCGATTGCTCGAACTCCTTGATGTTAAGTCAGTTCGTTTCCGAGAGCAGGTCATGGAGACTTACGACGAGGATGAGATTGAACCGTGGATGGCGTTCTCCTGCATTTCTTCAAGCATGTTGGTGCTTCGATGTAAGGATACGCTGAGTATGACGTCAGAGTTATGCACACCAGATTTCATCTGTGCTAACTTCAATTACTGTACGTAGTAAAGTAGCTGACTGTAAGGTCTTGCTTGGCAGAATGATAGACACTGGTGCAACGTAGGCAAAGCGACGACGAGTAGGGTACTATGCAGGTAGAATGGTATGCAGCAGTAAACTAATTCCTAAACACCCTCTCGTTAGGGTGGGAAGTTCTTTACTCTTAAGAGAAGGGCATCTCTAACGCACCTTCCTAATCTAAGCTGCTTCCGGAGCACTACTAGTAGTAGTGGGGTATTACTTGGCAGAAGCGGACTTTAAGTTACTTGGCAAGCCCGCAATCAGGCAAGTACTACAGGGGGAGGTATAAGAATTAGTAACACAGCGCTAGAAACATTAACTATATAAAAATATAACGCCATATAAATGTTCCTTACTATCCTCCGTATCACTAAATGGGCTGCTTTTTAATATTAGGAATAGCAATATTATATATTTAAATGGATTAAGGTTGCTATAATCTTAGCAAGAAGAACATCAAATTCCTTGCTACATGATTTTCATCCCATGATTTCTACATCTTGAAATAATAATTTTACAAATTTCAAGATATAGAAATGTTTAGAATAAGAAGAGCTTTAAACTGTAGATGTAAAATTTTTTAAATGAAAAAAGGGTGAATAGAGTAAAAGAATAAAAGAATAAAAGAATAAAAGAGTAAAAGAGTAAAAGAACAAAAGAATAGAAGGAAAGAAGAATAAAAGATTATTCTATACGCACTTTCTGTGCGTTTTTTCTGCGCATTCTGTGTGCGAATAATGTGCACTCTTTCTACGCATTCTAAGTGCTATTTCTGTGCCCTCTTTCTGCGCATTCTGTATGCGCATTCTGATTTTGATGGGGTATGGCTTGGCAAGATTTTGCAGCCTTAGCCCACTGAAGCATTGCTTATTTGCCAACTAATCTCAAGAAGGCAGGAAGAGGGGAACATTGACTAATTACAGCGCTGATCCTTCGGGCCGCATTTTTAAGCTTAGGGTCACAACAGCCAATTACACGAGCTTGGCGGTCCTTTTACATTAGTACTACGTAGATAGATGATATGCTTTAAATGATGCCGTAGCTAGATTAGGGTGAGCTCTAAGCCCTGAATACGTAGTACGGTAGGACTAAATCTCCGGTTGCGCATGACCTGCTCTCGCTTGCGCGGACACTTTCGCATCCCTTTGTCAACATGTAATTATCCAGCGATCTAGATATATGATTCGGTCTCGGCGGACATCTGAGAATTCATCTGAAGTTAAATACCCACCCCAAGCTCCAACAACGCTCTTCTCACGACATGTCTGAAACCATTCCACACAGTCCGTCAATGTCGAACAGAAATCCAGATGGGAACATCCGGTCCTCCATGGAAAGATCAAGCAACCCAAGAAACGACGAAGCGCCGCTCCCAACTCCACCCGCAAGCAGAGCGCCACCAGCTGTTCATGACTCACCGCGGACCGCGTTCGATACTTCTGAGCTCCGAGAACGAGTTGATGGCGTCCTACAATCTGATGTAAGCGATTGGAACATCCGAGATTCCTGCTGTAGCTGACCGGTCGGAGATCGGAGTGATCACCCTCTTGAATCGATTGAAGCAGAGCATTGCTTCGGCCAGGGTTAGTATTTGCGCGACTCAGCGTAGACAAAAGACTCAGAGTGTCTCTAGGATTTCACATACTTCCTCAAAGAACGCTCCGCTCTCGAAGAGAAACATGCTCAAGGGCTCAAGAAGCTATGCAGAAGTACACTCGAGCTTATCGGAAGACCAGAGAGTAGGCAGGGCTCTTTTGCACAAAGCTACGAGGAAATCACCAGCATACATGATCGCATGTCGGATCATGGGCTTGAGTTTGCCATGTCACTTCACCAAATGTCGGACGATCTGCAAGAAATGGTTTCGAACATCGAGCGGGGGAGAAAGCATTGGAAGCATACTGGCTTGACTTCAGAACAAAGATTGCAAGACGCAGAAGCTGCTGTCGGAAAGGCCAAAAACAAGTACGAGACCCTTGCTGAGCAATACGACCGTGCTCGTACAGGTGATCGTCAATCTGGCAGATTTGCTCTCAAGGCGAAGTCGGCAGCTCAACAGGAAGAAGACCTAAATCGCAAAGCTCAAGCAGCTGACGCCGATTACGCCTCCAAAGTACAAGCTGCCCGAGCCTCAAGGCAAGAGCTGATCACCTCCCTAAGACCGCAAGCCGTGCGAGCCCTGACAGAGCTCATAACGGAGTGCGACTCCGGGCTCACGCTTCAACTCCAGAAGTTTGCATCTCTCAACGAGAGGTTGCTTCTTGGAAATGGACTGTGTGTCAGCCCCTTGAAGAACCAACCCAGTGGAATAGCCCCGCACACTCGGAGTCTGAGAGAAGTGGCCCATAACATTGACAATGAAAAGGATTTCAGAGATTATATCCTGATTTTCTCCAACAAGGCCGGGTCACGGACATCTGAAATAAAGTATGAAAAGCATCCAGCTCTAGTCTCCTCCAAACAGGCCCAACCGCCATCTCAACCACCTCAGCAATCTTTCAACACTCCGACAAACACCTACCAAAACGCAAGCCCGGTGGCTTCTAGCTCACCTGGCGGATACGAACGAGGTCATCGTCCATCACAATCGGGTCAAATCTCCGGTGTGACACCTTACCAGCCACCTAACCGTGAGGGCTACCCCATGCAGGTGCCTCAAACCCAGTATCCCGGTGGACACACATCACTATCCCATTCACAACCACCCCGTTATCTAGGTGCACAGATTCCCGATATCCCCCCTCACTCTCCACTTATCATGCCTGGCACAAACCTGGGTACACCAGATGGGCCCAAAACAGATACACCACCCAACTTTGGTGATACCAATAGGATGCGATCAGAGTCTGGCTCTGGAACCGGTTCAATGATCCCCCACATGAATCAATATCGCGATGATGTACAGTCCAGACCCTCACAAGCACCGAACAATCACTTCCAACAACTACCACGGTCACAGCCATCTTACGACAGTTTTGGTCCCCCCGCCCCTCAGCAGAGCACGTCATTGCCGAACACTGGTCAACCAAGACACAGCGATGGGCCACGACCGGATCTGCCACCACTGAATCCGGTTTTTGGTGTCACATTAGACGAGCTCTTCCACCGTGATGGGACTGCGGTACCCTCGATCGTGAATCAGTGTACGAGTGCTGTCGAATTCTTCGGTTTGGATGTTGAGGGCATTTACCGAACATCCGGATCGAATCCCCACATTATGGAAATGAAAGCCATGTTCGACAATGGTGGGCCACTCCAATCCATTGTTTTCCTCAATTAAGCTAATTATGACCCACAGATTCCTCTCAGGTCGACTTCCGCAACCCTACCGTCTTCCATCAGGACATTGCTTCTGTAGCCACACTGCTTAAACACTTCCTTCGTGACCTCCCAGACCCACTCCTCACCTCCGCAAATTACAACTCCTTCAGAACCGCCGCCAGAATTGAAGATGACATCGGCCGCCGCGATTCGCTGCACGCAATTATTAACGAGCTTCCCGACCCGCATTACGCTACACTCCGTCAGCTGACGCTGCATCTGTACAAGGTGGCAGAACACAGCCCACAGAATAAGATGACGCCAAGTAATCTCGCGATTGTGTTTGGACCGACGCTGATGGGACAAGGAGGTGGGCCTGGGCTCGGAGATCCGAATGATGCAGCGTGGCAAGCCAGGGTAGTTGAGACGATCATTCTGAATACGTATCAAATATTTGATGACGATGACTGAGATTTTTACCAGGAGGCACGGCAGCGGCATGGGGGGAGAAAGGAGAAAGGGAGAGCAGAGGAAAGCCTTGCTTGGATAAGTTCAGCGGGGAGCTTTCTGCTTCGACAAGGAACGAGTTAGTTCTTGCACATCGTTTTCTATTGACCAATTTCAAGTCAATTCGACTTGCATTTGTATCATAAGTGCTGAATTGCTAGATAACGGTCCACAATTGAACACGGCACGGAGAGGGTGGTGAACAATATCGGAGGTCTGTAAGTCTCCAAGTATACGGGTGGCACTGGCAAGGCAATCTGTAGGGCAAACTATACATTCTTGACAACCACCTCGATTGTAATCAGTATGGCCGTGTCCCCATTTCGTAGCCAGACATGATCAAGGCCGTCACTATCAGAAATTCAGAACATAAACCCGAGACCGCGAAGACACCTACAACGTTTCTGCTGGCACGATTCAAAAGAACTTAGTTTTCTGGTCACCATAATACCCGCCACTCACAGGGCTGGGGTCGCCTTCCGAGGCGGTGCCTCCGGTAAAGAAAGTCGGGTCCGGAGAAGAACGAACAGGTCGATCGAGGGCAGTGAGTTTGTGTCCGCGTACTTTGGCGAGGATGAATTGAACCGACAGGCGGAGGGCAAATGCTGCAAATCCCCAGAGCAGGCCCCCAATGGGGGCAGCCACGAATGCGCCTATATGCGAGGATGAGCTGAAGACGTGGCATCCAGGATGACGCGAGCTTACCAAACGTGCTCCAGTCCCCAGCAAACAGTCCTCCCTCAAGGATAATGAGCCTCCCCGCCATTCCACTATTGCCGTCATAGTAGACTAGGCCGAATAGGAAGACAGTCAAAATGCCACCAAGACCACCTACGACAACTTCGAAGCCGCGCCACCACCAACATTTGTCGCTGAGCCCAATAACCAAGACTGGAATCGATGATGCTGAAACCAGATCACTGATAAGAAAGATTCGCAGGACAGAAGGCGATTTCAGGGCAACCACGACGACGGGAATGATGATCAGGACGACCGCGGCACGGACGAACCAGAAATTAAGCTTGTTGCGGAAGATATCATTCGACCCAGTAGAAACCATGGCGCTCTGGAAAGAGTCAAAGGCAGCCGTGGACAGGCAAACCACCATCACGAGGATAATCCCAACGACCCACGCTGGTAGCTGCCCAAGAAGCAGAAAGAAAGCAATCGAGCCTTCCGTCTCTGGGTCGGTCAAAGCACCCGACCAAACTGCGAGAAGCCCCGAAGAACCGATAAGGGTAAGAATGATCGCAACAGCGACGGTAGCAATCGAAACCCCAACTCGGAGATCTTTGTCGGTCTTCGATGCAAAGGTTCTCATCCAGAAGCCACTGATAAAGAAGTCATTGGTGAGAATGGCAACAGGGAGGATGTAAATGAGCTGCCAGCCAAGAAGGCTTGCATCGAGCAGTCCAGATGATCCCACAAGGCTACGGTCGACATCAACTTCCACTCCAACTGTAATGACGCCGATGATGATAAGCATCACAACGAGGGCGCCTTGAACATTGTCCGTGATGAAGCTCACCCGAAATCCACCGAGTGAGGTGTAAATCGTCGTGACAACACACTCAACGATGACAACGGGAAGCCCATTGAGACCGGTCAGTGTGTTCACGATTTGTTGAAGGGCTGAAAGCTCAGCAACCATGTAGAGGAACAATGTGATCAATCTAAGAAAAAAAAGTCAACGGAGACGGAGGCGATAAAAGAACTGATCATCCTACGTTAAGGCACTCAAATACAATGCAGCGATTGTTCCATAGCGCTGACGAGTCCACTCGGTGAGAACGAAGCCTTCAGGACATTTTCGCCGAATGATTGGCCCAAGAAAGGCAAATACCAAAAGTGGTAAAGCGGAGGACAAGGAATAGACGACAAGCCCTTGTACACCTGCAACGGTGGAGATTTCAGGATAAGCGAAAAGAATCCCTGAACCAAGGGCTATAATTGGAACCTGCTATCAGCTTGATGATTTCTTGGAAAAGGGAAGGGGGAGAAGCGGCAGCACGTTTCCCACGCAAGCATTAACTTGATCGAGTCTTTACGGTACAATCTCAGCGTCATGCCAGACATACTCTGGAGTATCTCTCCCTACCAGAAGAGGAGGTGGATACCATGCAGAAGTATTGACCGCAATCAGCACCCGTAGTGAAGCCGCACAATCCTCTTCAGTCCACTCCCGAAGTAGGGATGCCCAGAGAGTAACCCTACTCGGAAGAATAAACCGAGGACGATCGCTGTGTTCGAGGCTTACCATCCTGCTGAACAAATCCCCGACTGCATTCATCAAGGGATCTACAGGTATTGAATCTACCATATCCCGTAGACCAGCTGCGAAGAGCCCATGGTCGTACACGTTGCTGCCGCTTCACAATACCACGATGGCACGTGCAGCAGACTCACCAGATGCGATAAAATTGAGGGCAAGCGGTATGCCTACACGATACATTAGCAATCCAGGTGATAAGCCAGGGTGGTATCGTCGAAGTGCAATGATTGCGCAAAGACTTGCCCTTCTGGGTCCTGTTGCTGGATAGAAATTGTCCCTTTGTCTGATGTCGAAGGCGCCATGCTATGAAGCAGCCAAAAGCCCTGGGAAAAGGTCAACAACCGAGTAAAAGTGTACAGCAGCGCACCATACAAGAATGCACCATATGTCACGTAGATAATGGCATTCGATGCAGAGAACGATGGTTGACCCATTGCGATTAGTGACTATGAGTCAACTGCAAAGAGATTTGAGTATTCCGATGTAGTACAACTAACGTTGACAGGGGAAATGGTTATTGATGCTGGAGGGGTTTACGCATATTCTCTCATCCTTCCAAGTGGGGCAAGGACAAATAAATATTTTTGCCGACGTTGCAAAAATCCGTCCGCGGCCTTCGTGCAGTAACTGTTGAAGAGAAATGGCTCCGGAATGGACATCTGTACATCTTTCCAGCTCAAGAAGCTCGTCACCTGCCTCCCAGTACGAATATGATGTTCTACGGCCTAGTTCAAAGCGCAGAAGGCTCTCGACAGACAGTGTAGACTCAGATCGCCCATACACAGCCTACACCGCACCATCGCGAATACCAGTACAAAAGACTCATTCCACCAAATCCACTACTCTATCTGTCAAATTTTCTTCGATACAGACAGTCGAACCATCCTTTGAGGCACTGAAAGTCTCGCCTTGGCTCATCAAATCTCTTGCGGCGATGCAAATCAAGCGGCCAACTGCAATCCAGAAAGCATGCATACCAGAGATTCTCAAAGGACGGGATTGTATTGGAGGCAGCAGAACAGGAACAGGAAAGACGGTCGCTTTTGCAGTTCCGATTCTGCAACAATGGTCAAAAGACCCATTTGGAATCTATGCTGTTGTGCTTACGCCTACACGAGAACTTGCTTTACAGATATACGAGCAGTTCCAGGCACTGGGAGCACCGCAGTCTTTGAAGACGGCCTTAGTTGTTGGAGGGACAGACATGTGCCTGCAGGCTGTTGCTCTGTCGCAACGTCCTCACATTGTGGTAGCTACACCGGGTCGCCTGGCGGACCACATCCTCAATTCGGGACAGGATACCGTTGCTGGACTCTCCCGCGCCCAATTCGTTGTGCTCGACGAAGCCGATCGGTTGTTGAATGCTCCTGGCCCGGGAAGCATGCTGCCGGACGTAGGAACCTGTCTTTCTGCGCTTCCGCCGTCGACACAACGTCACACCCTTCTCTTCACTGCCACGGTTACCCCTGAAGTTCGAGCACTGAAGTCCCTCGCAAGACCCAAAGACCGTCCTCCGATATTTGTTTCCGAGATTAATACCGAAGATAATACTCCTCAAGCTCTCATTCCTTCCTCACTTAGACAAAACTACCTTCAAGTGCCATTAAAACAGAAAGACTCATTCCTCCACGCTCTATTGTCCGTGCCATCCATTGTCGACTTACCGTCTATCATCATTTTCTGCAACCGAACCCAGACAGCAGATCTGCTCCATCGCATCCTTCTGACTCTGGAACACAATGTCACCAACCTCCACTCAAAAATGCCGCAATCTCAACGTGTAAAAAATCTCTCTTCTTTTCGTGCTCAGACCTGTCGCCTGCTCGTGGCGACAGATGTTGCAGCTCGAGGGCTGGATATTCCGTCCACCAATCTCGTCATCAACTATGATGTCCCACGCAATCCTGACGATTATATCCATCGCGTCGGTCGAACAGCCAGAGCAGGGCGAGCAGGTACAAGTGTTACCTTTGTCGGCCAGAGAGATGTCGAACTTGTGCTAGCAATTGAGAAGCACATTGGGAGACAGATGTCTGAGTGGAAGGAGGAAGGTGTCAATGTCGAGACGAGAGTGACAAGAGGCAGATTGCTGAAGGACGTGGGGGAGGCAAGGATGAAGGCTTTGAGAAATGTGGAGGGTAGCAAAGATGTCTTTGGGCGCAGGAAGAAGGTGTTGAAGCGGGCACAGTGATGCCCCATGGTAGCGGTACAATTGGCGCGAGCTTGGAGAGAGAGCTACCAAGATTCCGTCTTAGGGTGCGAGGCGAGCACTTGGTCCGCTCTATAATAGATAGTGAATGATAACCATTTGTCTCCAAAGAATTTTGGGGTAAGCATGTGGCTAGATTGTCTGTAACGTAGAATGAGAACAAATATACTAAGGGGCATTCTTAGCATAGGCTCTGACCGCACTGTAAGTTTTTTGCCGCCGTTCCTTTTAGCTAGCGTAGCTATTGACCAAGAAGACTAGCTGGTAGAGAATGGGTAGATACCATCCCGCCATGTTCCACTTCTTGGGATACTGCTGCTACATGACTATGCAAGAAGCCAAATCGTTCGATAGGACCAACTTTCACACGACTTGGGGAATTTGTCTAACTTCTTTAGAGATAATACTAATGACATCTAGATCTTTTGTCAAGCACTATTCCCGCTTCATCCCAACTTTCCCAATCAATCGCAAGCCCCATACACTGACCACGAGAGTGAGTATGGACTCTGCAAAGCACAACCAGAATGAAGCCCGAAAGCCTTCAAAGAGCGCGTCTGGGCTCCGCTTGTCTGCATATGACGATCGATCTGTCACACTGCTTGCCAAAATTGGGATGGTTGCCAGCCCAACAGCTTTTCCGATTTGGACAACCTGGAGATAAAACTCGTGTTAGACGTCTATAGCTGCATGTAGAGACCATGCCTATTTGAATGGGGTGGGAAGATTTACAGTCTGGAATACCGATCCCGCCAATGCCTGTTTGCTTTCAGGAAAGACATCAGTAATGACTAAATTGCTCACTGTGAACAAGGCATCCGCGCCCATCGCATTCAACGTCAACGCCGTGAACGGGCCGGCCCAATAACTCCATGTACGTTGCGACACCGCCATAAGCAGTGGGCTTACGGCTGAAAGCGCCGTTGAAACGCCCACCAGCCAATCAGCCCTGACACGATGCACGAGGAGTGCCATAGCCAAGTTCGTGAGCACACCAGCAATGGGTTCGGGCAGGAAGCGTATCGAGGTCTGCAGAGGGGAGTGGTGTTGGACATCCTGAAAGAAAAAGGTCATAATGGCTTCGAAGGCGTTGAAGTTGCCCCAAGTCAGGAAGACAGCTAGGCAGATTGAGGTGAAGATTGTGTTGCTCCAGAGGGAATTTGGGATGAGGACAGGATGGTGGTGGCGTTCTTGATAGGACATCCAATAAACAAAGAGTGGGAGGAGAAGGATGCCAACCGTGAGAAGGGCGATGTTGACCAGGGTGCGAATGTTGGAGGTGCTGGATGTTACGGAGCTTCATTGTATTAGCTAGGGCTGAAAATAGAAATGATGCGAGGCTTCACTCACACAAGGACGTACGAAAGCATTGCTAAAGCGATGCTTGGAATGATCGCTCCAACCCAATCAATGTCATATACAATCCTCTGCCAAGTAATCGGACCATCTCCGCGCGACTTAGGCTGTCCATAGACGGCGAGGATGAAGATGATGGCATTGAGAATGGCAAAAATATAATATCCCCACCGCCACCCTACAGTCCCCGCCAATACGCCACCAACAACCAGCCCTATCGAGAACCCCACCGGCTGCCCACCTCCCATGGCCGCAACAGCCGTGTTCCGCCACGGACCGGTGGGCAAACTGGCAGTTACGATGCTGACGGCGGACGGCAAGCTGAAGGATATGGCAATACCGGAAAAGGCGCGGAAGAGAAGAAGCTGCACGCCGTTCCGGGAGAGGCCGGTCGCAAGTGTGAAGACACATTGCAGGCCACAGCCGATGAGGTACATTGGGCGGCTGCCAACGGTGTCGGTGATGGAACCAAGCACTAGGAGGGTGCAGCCACAGGTTAGGGGATAGATGGATACGGGCCTAGAGGGGGGTTGTTAGTTGGGGGGATAGAGTCGACGAAGATAGAGGTAGGGTGAGGATGAAGGGGTCAAAGGTTATAGGGTCAAACTCATTTTTGTAGCTATTCTCTTTTGGTAGTTGCGAAAAACTTAATACGTTGATAGAAGCAAGAGTACTGTCAATTTGTGTAGAGATATATCGAACTGACCAGAGTAATAGCCCCCGATCCAAACTGATATCAGCTGCGATTGTGGGCAGCTGGATAATCACAAGTCCTTCAACAACGCTTCGAAGGAACGTCACCGACGCTACATTGATAATGACCAGCGTCATCCTGAATTTGGACAGATTAAATTCTGCATCGGCTACTTGCGACCGCGCTTTGTTGGGGCTCTTGGTACTCATTGGCGGTGTCTGTTTCTCATGGCGATAATGTGTATCTCTAGTTGCACTATGAACCTTTTCAAGTGTTGGTTGTATAGGTGAGACTGCCTTGAGCTCGATTGATGTACGAGACATGCTGAGGGGGTTCAGCTCGATAGATGTACGTGACATTGTCGCAACTATGCCCGCTCGTGGCCGCTGAACTCGGCGTGTATATGATGAGGAAAGGAGGCTTGGAAGATGGACGTTAGAATAGGTGTAGGGCGGTCAGCCGGGGGTAGGGTGAGAACGGGAGTGAAAAGTTAGTGACATCATGTTGATCCAACATCAATCCTGCCAAAGAACCGTATTCTCAAATTGGTGGTTCTCGAAAGATGTGCTTGGCTCCAGGAGCTGTGGAATGGAGGGAAGCAGGAGGTAGAATTGATGGAGCATCCCTGCCGCAGAGAGTGGCGCTCGACTTCATCACAGATAGGTGATCTAAACCCATATTCCAATACGCAGCCCATAAGCGTAACAGGGAGCATTGCAGCAAGAATATTTGACAATGAGACGATGGAGTAGGAGTAGGTAGTAAGGCTCATCATTATGCCGGCAATATGTGGCAAATCCGCTACGAGTGCTAGCCTCGGAAGATCTAATAATACTGTGATATTCAAGCTAAATCTGGGTGCTAGCACATGATAGGCTTGGCATAACTGGCCAAGCCATGTCACATGATACTCTTGCTATATATTATTGTAATTACTTATGACTAGAAAATTAGATACTTCTTTTACTTTTGATTATATATCTAGTAGTAACTTTATATATCCCTCTTAGTGAACAAGCAAGATATAATAGAATAGGGCTCATAGGGCTAGTGAGCAGCTATAGCTATCTGAGAAGATGGCAGCAAAACGTGTATAGCTTGCACGTGTTAAGCATGCTTCTTAAGAAGACAGATAAACAAGAAGAAAGAAGAGCACTAGAAAAGAAAAAGTTATGTTAATTAGTAACAAATAAAGAAGAATCTAATAAATATTATAAAGATTCTTAAGAAGAAAAAAAAGAAAAAAAATAGCAAAATAACTATAGTTATATAAAAGACAGTATTACGGGATATCTCCGTAATGGGGTATGGTGCTGCTATAGAAGCAACAGAGGGTATCACCTGGTCACTAGAGCTCAGATGTAGCTGTTATGATCGTGGTGAAGAAGTGGTTAAGCTATCTAACAGCTATGGAGGGGTAGAAGGATAAGGCGCAGGGCGCCAAGGCGCGCGAAGCCCTGCCCTAATACCCCTTCGGGGCATTTAGCCAG
>NW_006913486.1:83523-88003 GCF_000464535.1 Endocarpon pusillum Z07020
CAAAGCCATGCCATCTCACCTTGTCTGTTATAACCTCGCCGTTAACGAGCTAGCCCACTATCTCGTCTATCTCCTATTGTTCCATCCCTTTTTCGTCGATATGGTCTGGTGGAGGAGGTACATTTCGCTGATAGGGGTCGTCTTCAGGGTCTGGCGCAGGGTCAAGATGGATCTTATTGATGACTCGGTGGATGCCCTAGCTGGCAGGCAGGTCCATTCGTAGCGTGTTGCCCTTGCCCACGGTCTCTAGAATTCGAAAGGCTCTCGTGTAACGTGGAGATAACGCAAATTTACGTGTTGAGGGCAACGAGTAGGTCTTTAGCGAAAGACGCAGTCGAGCCCACCTAGATTCGAAAGATTAGTCTTGCAAAGCTCTGTCAGCCATTGTATTAGCCGCTAATTAAAGCCCTTCTAATGCGATATCTCTTGCTGCCTGCTGTTCAGCGATAAGTTGCTCTGGTGCTTCTGGCATTAATAGCGTTAATTAAGTAGTAGGGGTGAAGCTGTAGATCACCTAGAATAGGGTCTGTTCGACAACAGATAAGTAGTTCACATTAAAGTAGAACTCGATAGTAGGTAAGAAAAGTCTCTAGTCAGCCTGTGTCGCGTCTCTAGCTCTTGATTAACGCGTTCGGACTGCCTATCCGCGGATGAGTGATATGCTGTAGTATAGATCAGCCGCGTGCCGGCTAATTTAAACACTCTCTTTCAAAGCGCAGCTATAAATTGTGCGTCTCTATTAGTAGTAATAGTATTAGGTAAGCCATAGCCCCTCTTACAGAAAACGTTATCCCAGAGGCATTTGACTTATTTCTTAGCCGTTTGCGCCTTCTTCCTTATTTTGAAAGCCACTCATTTTGAAAATCAGTTAATGACGACTAGAATTATGTTATGTCTATCCTCTAAGGGTAGGTCGGTAATGAAATCCATTATTAAGGAGTAGAAAGGCTGCGAAGATGCTTAAAGCGGTTGGAGAGGCAGTACGAAGCCTATATAGCGCGGCTTATTTATTCTGTATCCTGTGCAGTAGTGTACGTAGGACAGGATATCTCTACTTATTTTTGGCCACTATACGCCTGCGAGCGCCTCACGTAGTCGCGTATAGCCTCCGTGGACCTGGTCATTATACGCAGCTTGCAGCATTACGTATCAAAAGCTATAAGGAATAACAAAACGCGGTTCAGCTCCCTGCGCGTCAAGTCGTATAAGATCCGAACTATTCTCTTGATGGAACAGGGCATAGGGTCAGTTTGGAAGCCTTTAAGGGTTTAGAGTAGGCAGTGGCATCTCTTGGAACTTCTCACATAGGTTGCGAAATTCTTGCTTGACCTCCTAGCGTAGTCTCTCAAGTTCTCCTTCGTTAAGCCCTAATAGTACTACTTTAAGAAAGGCTTTCTCTTCAGGCTGCTAGAGCTCCTTCTGGCTATAAAGCTTTATAAAAAGTCTTAATAATGCGTCTAGGACTATTATATTATAGTCTTCTTTATAGATAACTATTATATTATCCTAGTATTAACTTAGGAATACTGCCTAGCCTTATTAATATATATTTATTTTTAGAAAGGATGTTATATATAGTAACTTTGCTACTATAATAATTAGATTCGCTTAGTAGTTAATATAAATAATAGTCCTTATTTATTTAATATAGATTTATAATTACTTAACTGCTTAGACAAGGCCTGCTAGTTCTAAGTTTATAGGCTAATAGTTACGTTTAGCCAGCATTAAGCACTTAGATAGAAAGATAATAGGTCTTAAGAAGGTCCTTAATAGCTTGTAAGGATCCTAAGCCTCTTCGCCTTCTAACTAATAGGTTGTAACATCAAAACTAAGCTCTTTAAATACGTTAAGAAATACGTAAAGGATCTTGATAGGGTCGAAATAGCAGAGAATATCATTAGCCTTTATAAATATAGCCTTAAGATCCTTGAATGCAGCATTATGCTGGTTTGTCTATAGGTTCTTTAGAGCTTTTGACCTATAGCTCTTTTGCTTCTGAGGCTTCTCTGATAGAGAACCTTTATCTTTTTAAGGCGCTCAAAAGATGCTAGTTTTAAGCTCTTAAAGTATCTTAGAACATTATGCAAAGTAAGGCACTTATTAATAATGTTATCTAACAAATCTAATAAAGCGTTCTAGGTTATAGCTATTTCTAGGTATATTCTAATTAGCGATGACTTAAAGCTTTTCTTCAGTTATAAAGTAGCTGAGTTAACTTACTAACTTGCTAAGTATAACAAGTTTCTAGAATCTTAAATAGGTCTTACTAGCCTTAAATATGTAACCTATATTAGCTAAGTGTCAAAATATAATATCTAGATTATAAAGATGCTGCTTAAAAGCCCCTTTTATGAAGATATTAACGTTATTAATATATATATTAATGATTTTCTATAATAGACTAGTAAATAACTACTTAAAGGTCCTCTAATTATAAGTAAGCGAGTTTTTAAAACCTATAAGTGCTATACAAAATTGCTCTAGACCTTAATAAAAAACTATTACTATTTAATATTAGTTATTAAGGTGTAGAAAGTGCTAATAAAAGCTAGATATAAAGTTAATTAAGGAGATATATAAAGCTTATATTAATAATGCTAGGATATCTTCTTAAAAGAGTAATAGATATATATTAGATTTCGTTATATTATTAAGAGATTACAGATCTATTACTAGTCACGCCTTTTTAATGTTACTCTTTAGAGTATACTTATATATTATAAATATAAATAAAGAGTAAGGGGAATACTTAACAAGTACTATATAGCCTAGTTGAACATTCTTGCTAAATATAATATTAATATTCTTCTTAGTATATAGCATATTTTAGTATAGAGCTTAAGGCTTTAGCTTCTGTTTAAGCTCTAATAAGACCCTTATCTGTAGCTATTTGTTTTCTGATTAGCGAGTTATGCTAGAGGCGTTATTAAAGATGACTACAAAGCGCTTAGCTAGCTATTAAAGCTGCTTCTATTACGTTAGTAATAAGTCTTTATTAATATAGGCCTCTTGGTAAGTAAATATAGAAATGTTAGGGACAACAATACCCTTTAGAATGTTGTAGTAATAATAAGATTAATATAGCTTCTCTAATTAGCAAGAGTCTTTTACTTTTTCCTTCTCTGCAAAGATAGTATCCTTAGTCTTCTGCCCTTAGAAGCTATTTATTATAACATATATATAGGATTTAGCTATATATATATAACTAATATTAAGGTATAGCGATTCTTGTCTTAAAAACTTATTTAGTATCTTTATTATTATCTCTAAGGTTACAAAACTACTAGCGCAAATTAAGGATATTATATTAAGTATTATATTATATTTAATTATTTAAGGCATAGATTCCTAATTTAAGTATATAACTATACTCTAAGTAATTATAATAACTTTATTAAGGATCTTAGGACAATTAAATATAAAAAGAAGGTTAGCCTTATTAGAATAATTAAGGTAAAGCGTAATCTAGCCTATAGAGTATAATAATATTATATTATCCTTGCTAACTTAAATAATAAAATTACTTATAGGCTCTCAGATTACTTATAAGCAGACAAAGGCTATTAGCTTTCTAATCTTCTTAGAATAATAAAATATAGCTAATTAATAAGGAATATTAATAATTATATTTTAAGTCTTAATATAATCTATACTAATTAGTAGATTAGTGCCTAAGTTATTAAAGATTAGTATAACTATCTTAAGCTTTAAGATAACTCCTTAATTACCTTAGATATAGAAAACAAATATAGTTATCTTAGAGACAGCTTAATATCTGCTAATGCCTTTAATAATTAGTTGCTTAATAGGTTTGACAATATAAGGTAATATAGCTAAAAGTTCTTAATTAATTACAGAGTAACTAAATCTAGAGTTGATTACTATTATAAAGATGTTAGAGGATCCTGTATTAGTATTTGGATATATTATAACTTAGGTTTCTATATTATTAAAGATACTCTTTAGTAACTTGCCTTTTAGATTAGTTAATAAATCTAGCACTGTCTAAGCGCTCTTTATAGTGTAAGCATTAAAAAATTTAAGGTGGCTATAGAGCTAATTACTAGATAGAAAGAATTTATTATATTTGTAATAAGTAATACCAAAATTAGCTAAAATCTCGCCTTCTTTATAACTATTGTCGCTCTTTCTGTTATCTAACATGTCAGAGGCTTATTTGCCTATATATCTATATTATTATTATTATAAAGCGCTAGTTAACTTCTCTTTAGATAAGTCATCCTTTTTGTTAGCAATGTTGAACGGGTATACGGATTAGGAACAGCTATCAACACTATCAACGGTCACTTCTTGTATGCAGAGTAAGATCACAGTGTATCTGCACGTCAAGTGCAGATCCTGCTAGCGCACGGATCACGTAGTATTTCCTATGCTGGTGGCACAGGAAATCCTGCACTATACCTGATTAGGAATAACCTGATCAGGCAATATTTGGCTGTACATGTACAGCCAAATA
>NW_006913486.1:88589-95370 GCF_000464535.1 Endocarpon pusillum Z07020
CCACAGACTTGTAATTCTGTAGATCTGACATAAACTAGGCGAGTTTTATTATTATAAATATAATATCTAGTCTTGTATTTAATATTATATATATAATACTTCTGATATACTTTTAGTATTAGCGTAT
Source organism: Endocarpon pusillum Z07020 (assembly GCF_000464535.1). Classification (NCBI taxonomy): domain Eukaryota; kingdom Fungi; phylum Ascomycota; class Eurotiomycetes; order Verrucariales; family Verrucariaceae; genus Endocarpon; species Endocarpon pusillum. Next base: position 88,717 of record NW_006913486.1, read on the forward strand.
ATTTATTTGTTTATCCTTATCTAATAATAAGGCTAGAGCGTTATATTTATTAATTAGTATCTTAACTAGTTTATACTTGTCCTCTTCTATTTGAAGTTCTAACATTATTTTCTTAATATAAGTTAACTAGTCCAGATATAAAGTCCTCTGCTGGCGATCGCAAGTTACTCTTATACTAAGGATCCTTTTAATCTCCCCTAGATCCTTGATCTTAAAGATATAAGTAGTTCTTCTTAAATTTGATTATATTAGAGAGTTATTAAAAAACAATTACTAAGTCGTCTACTTAAGTGCTAATAATTATTCCTTTGTTGTTTACAAAGATACACAGATTAGAAAGAGATGATTTAAAGCCAAGTTTTAAAACAGGCCAGCTACTATATAGTTATACTAATCCCTAGCGGCTTGTTTCAGACTATATAAGCTTTTTAACACATGCAAAGCCATCCTATTTAGTATATCGACTCCATCAGAGAGTGACATATATATTATCTTTGTATTAATGGATTCTGTAAATGCATTATTAACATCTATCTAGTAGCATTCTAAGTTCTCTACTACTATAATTGCTAGCAACACTCTTAAGAAGTCTATACATATTGTTAAAGCAAAGGTTTCTTTATAATCAATATTATATCTTTATAAGAAACCTTAAGCCACAAGTCTAGCTTTGAATTAGTCCACTCCCCTGTTCTCTGTATACTTAATATCAAATACCTATTTACTTATAATAATATTAGATCTTGCAAGAGAGACAACTTGCTTCTAAGTCCTGTTTGCTTATAATGCTATAAGTTCTTACTTAATTGCATTAGTCTAGTCTGTGCCAAAAATAGAATCTGAGATTACCTGTCTATACATTATTAGAATCAGAATCTTCTACTAACATATTATATATGCTCTTGTAATCTTTTAATCCCCTGTAGTTTGTAACACTCATTATTATTATCATCTTGACTTCACTTATCTATTACTTGTAGTCCTGCCTTAGTAAGTCTATTTATTTGCTATTAAAGACCTAGTTTTATAGTATTCTTTTTTGTTTCTATTATAATAACCTCCTTATCTTTCTAACTATTTAGTATTAAAGAAACTTTAATTAATATCTTAATAAGTGCCTTTACTAATAAATTAATTTCCTTTACTATTAGTATAAGAGATTCCTAGTTAGTTAAGTTAACTATATATAATATAGCTAGATTTAGTTCAGCGTCTTAATTAGTAATAAGCTCCTTTTAAAGTCGTCCTTGTAATACATAATCTAATAAGGAATTAGGGGTCCCTCTTATGCAAAAATTAATAGTTCTACTCTTCTAGAATTTATTAAATGTTATAACACTAAGGAATGAGTTATATATCTGAGATCTAGTATATAGATATAAAACTACTTTATTATATTTTCTTTATATCTTATAAATACTCTTATATAGCTATAGTCCATCAGCTTATCTTGTCTCCCTAATACTAGTAGCGATTTTGGATTTATATATAAATAATACTTATATCCCTAGATCCGGATGTAATTAATTAAAGGTTTTGTCCTAGTCTAAGCTTCTTCAGGGGTAATCCTTTATCCATCTACCTTAGGGCCAACTACAGTTCGGTTACAGATATATATATTAGTCTTTGCTGCCTTATCCTATAGTTTAAGAGGCAACTTAGATTCCTTTAATATTACTTAAATATTGTTTTCTGTTATCTAAATCGTATATTTAGCTATATTATTCTGGCTTAAGGTATATAAGACAGTATATTATACACTAATTCCTATCTGTTAGCTCTACTTATTAAGAGTCTATTTAAGTTCTTTAGTATTGTTACTTTAGATCACCTTTAGTTTCGTCTCTGTAATAAGTTCTTTACTTTAGCACTACCTCTTAAGATAGTCCTTTGCTCCCTTTTAATTCTTAATTAGGATTATTTATAACTTCTTAGAATAATTATTAATAACCTCTAGGAAGTATTAGGTACTACTAAGTACAATTAGAAAGAGGCTATAAATATTAATTAATATAAGATTAAGAAGATTAGCCTTATACTAAAAAACTTGAGCATTTATTCAATTTCTTATCTTAGTTAGATTATATATTTCACAAATGTCTATCTTACTTAGCTTATAAATAGCTTTCTGTAATATAGTAACCTTATATAAGTTATAAAGCTTCTTCTCTCTTATATAAGTAAATCTTTTATATTATAGTTTATATTAGTCTTTTATAGTACCTTCTTTAGAGATTATTTATTAGTTATAATTACTAGCATCCTTGTTTTCTTATTAACTATAGTTAATAAGTAATTATGTAGGTATTTAATATGCTTGCTACTAACTATAATTATTAGAGGATACAGAAGGGATACTACAGACTATAATCTATATAGCTTAAGCAGGATATATAGTCTTTGTAACTTTAGGACTTATTTAATTAACAATATAAAGGCCTTTATATCTAACTACTTTAAGAACTATATTGCTATCTTAGTCTTGTATATATAGTGCCTTTTTATCAAAACTGCTAGAAAGCCTAGATTTATATAACAAAGAACTAGAGAGAAGGCTAGCACTCAGACTAGGTATATATAACATATTTAACAGGGTTATTACTCTCCCTTTTATACATATCTAGGCACATTCTGCCTCTCTAACGTATAATCTTAAGTCTGTTAAATTCACTATTATCTCTTTAATTCTTCTCAGGGGTCTTCTAAAGAGAGAAAGCTGGTTAGTTATATAGTTAGATATACTGGTGTTAGTAATCCACTTAGGGGTCTTATAGGTTGGCTTTTCTAGTGCCGCAAGATAGACTTCTGCTTTGCCTTCAGAGTCAGAAGAGAAGTCTTTTACGCTTGTGCTCTCTTCCTTAACTACTCTCACCTTTGGCTTGTTCCTTTTGCGTTGGTTTGCTCAAGCTCTGTCAACAATCTCCCTGATCTCTTTTATATGCTCCTTAATGTAAGGGCAGTTCCGCTATTTATGATTTCCTTAACAGGCAAAATATTTCAGCTGTTGTAGTAGGCGTTCTTAAGGTGAGATTATGCCTTCTTAAGAGTATAAGTAGCATTTATACGTTATAGATCTTTGGGATGATTATCAGCTAGAGGATGACTAGAACCTTATTAATAAATAACGATATTGCCTGAAGATGACAGGAGTATCGTTCAGTAATGATTCTTTCTTAAGGAGTTATTATATAAGAGGTTCAACATTAAGGAGATGCTCTTCCTGACTATTAATAACATCTTGTATAGTATTATATTCCGGAGGAAGGGAAGCAAGAAGCTATTAAAACATCTAGTGTTGTGTAGTAAATGTTTTGAGTAAGTTATTAGTCACTTTGATATGTCTTCCTAAGCGCTGAATCTCCTATCCATGTATCTTCTATGCTCTCCTTAGGCTTCTTACAATAGTTGACGTACTACTATAAGTAGTGTCTATTTGTTAACAGTCTTGTCTTTATATATTTCTTCCTTAATGTGTCTTACGCTTCCTTTATTAATACGCATCCTTTTATAAACTCTTGATCTCTGTCTCTAATACAGATATAGATAATATATTATGCCTTTGCATCTAGCTTCTCTGCCTTCTTAATAAGTACTTTAGTATATACTAATATTAGCTAAATTTCTTTTACTTAAAAATAAAAGATAAAGAGTTTAAACTATTATTTATGATTAATATATATAAGGATTAGTACTAGTTATCTCTTTATTATAGTATTATTTATATTTGATAATAAAATAAAAGAATAATTAGTATAGAATTAAATTAACTAAGATAAAAGAAATATATGCTCTAATTATTACAGACTTTTAAGCAAAGAAGAAATATATTAATTAATTACTATTATACTTAGTTAATCCTGACAAAGTTAATTAATTTACAAGCTATAATAAGTTGTATTTCCGAGTCTTAGGATAAACTATAACGCGATTAATACCTTTGCTCTTAAATCTACAGACTTGTAATTCTGTAGCCTAGAGTATTTAACTCGCTCACATTCTATAATTACCTTGCTACAGGAGTAGCAGCTCGTTCAGTAATCTTAATTAGGCCTTTACTTACTGTCGATGTCTATAGCTGTTCTGCACTGGGCTTATAACCTGTTAAACAGGTATACGAATTAGGAATAGCTATTAACACTATTAATAGTCACTTCTTGTATACAGAGTAAGATCACAGTGCATCTGCACGTTAAGTACAGATCCTGCTAGCACACAGATCACGTAGTATTTCCTGTGCTGATGGCACAGGAAATCCTGCACTATACCTGATTAGGAATAACTTAATCAGGCAATATTTAGCTATATATGTATAGCTAAATAGTAAACTATAGTCTGTTAATTGGCATGCATTCTCAATAAGCAAAACTCTTCTCCTTTTTCTTATCTTAAAGAGGGTAGTTAGTTTGGCAATAGTTAGAGTTATAGCTCTTAGCTTCGCATTATTAATAAGGAGTAAAGTAGTTATTAATACAGTTAGCGCTGCTATCTATTTGACGCTTAGGAACCTCCTTAGCTTACTTAGATAATCTAGTTATAGTTATCTTGCAAATTATAAGCGACTTATATATAATTAATATTTATAACTATTATATTAGCTTTTTAGAATCGTAATTCGCCTTATAATTTAAAGAATATCTAGACGACTACTTAGTATAACTCTTTCTTAGCTTTACTATCTTTTTATTATATATACGTTTGTGGATAGGTTATAACACTTGTAAACGCTTTCGAAAGTTAGCTAAAGACTCTTTACTATATAGAGTAAGCGCAGCTTATAATTTAGGCATATTATCAAAATCTTTATATACTTGCTAAATAATATCTTCTTTAGAATTTATATTTATAATTTAAAGTTTACTAATCTTTTTATTTAAGTTTCCTTATTAAATTAACTAATAGGCTATAAAATTATATCTAAACTAGAATAAGGATTAGATTATCTTCTAATCTTAATAAAATAAGAATAATAAACTACTCTTAAATTATATTTTATTTATAAGCAAAAAGCATAAAAAAAAAAAATTAGAAAAAGTTTTTAAACTTATTAAATTATCTCTTATTGCTTTAAAAGTCTTACTCTGCTAAGTTATCAGCTAGCTAAACATCTTTATTAGAGCTTATTAATCTATTTTAGTACTTATGCCCTTTTGAGTGCCCTTCTCCTTTGTTGTAAGTGCCTCCTCTTCGTGTTCCTCTGGTATATCTTCCTCTGACTTTATCTCTTCTCTATCCTTTTCTGCCTGCTTAGTAGCCTTCGCTTAACCTTGAGTTTGTCAAGTAGTTCTGATAAGTTGCGTCATTATACGCAAGCGCTCTATAGGACTTATATTTGTGTTACCTAACAGCAGCTAGTAGAGACAAACCAGACTAGCCTGTTTCAAGGATTTCCGCGACTTCTGGATACTAAGCGAGTCTTATCTTGCGTACAAGGTTGTTAGGTTACAGGAAGAGAGAAAGAAAGCTATTAATAAGCTTAGAAGAAGGAGATAAACAGAAAGGGCTCGAAATTTGAGGCAGTAAAATTTGCTATAGCGTGTTAAAGTTATACAAAATTTGGGGATTAGCGAATTTTGAGGCAGAGATTCTTCTGCAGGGCATAGCTAGCTCGCTGATAGGCAGAAACTTACAGGGATTCTGCAGGAGGCGTACGGCGCTGTGCAGAAAGTTGTCAAAAGCTTGAATTTCGATGGCGAACGAAATTCGAGGGTCAGTAGCTAGCTGTTAGGGTTCTGTGTTGTGCACAAACGCGTGCAGAATGTTGGCAGGGGCGAATTCAAAGGAATACCGTACGAATTCAAGGGTAGTAGAATAGCTGGCGCCTGCAATAAAGCGTTTATCGGCGTGTCCACCAAATATTACGGGATATCTCTGTAATAGGATATAGTGCTGCTATAGAAGTAACAGAGGGTATCACCTGGTCACTAGAGCTCTGATATAGCTGTTATGATCGTGGTAAAGAAATGGTTAAGCTATCTAATAGCTATAAAGGGGTAGAAGGATAAGGCGTAGGGCGCTAAGGCGCGTAAAGCCCTACCCTAATACCTCTTTAGGGCATTTAGCCAGGTTACTACATAATAGACAGCTAGTAAAATAACATAATAAAGTTATTATAATATAATTTATAAGATTCTAGTATATATAAGCATTTAGCGCACTATTCTTTTATATTATAATCTTCTAATTATTATATATAATTATAATATAAGAAAATTAATGATTCTTTATATTATTATCTTCTTTAGATGTCTCTTTAATCTCTTAATAAGTTTATATATTATAATTATTAAGAATACATGCTAATTAGTAGACTATAGTCTGTACTATTTGGCTATACATGTACAGCCAAATATTACCTAATCAGGTTATTCCTAATCAGGTATAATGCAGGATTTCCTGTGCCATCAGCACAGAAAATACCACGTAATCCGCGCCCTAGCAGGATCTCACTCTGTATGTAAGTTGTGACTGTTGATAGTGTCGATAGCTGTTCCAATTCGTATACCCGTTCAACAGGTTATGAGCCTGGTGCAGAACAGCTGTAGACATCAATGGTAAGTGAAGGCCTAATTGAGATTACTAAGCGAGCTGTTACTCTTACGGTGAGGTATAGTTGTATCATACTCAATTATAGAACGTAAGCGAGTTAAATACTCT
>NW_006913487.1:0-8295 GCF_000464535.1 Endocarpon pusillum Z07020
TCCTGTCTAAGTCTATTATAGTTCCTTTGTAAAGTGCTAGGTAGCTCTGTAATGCCTATTAATACTTGGCATGTTTATATACTATAATACTATCCCTTCCTCTTATTAGCTTGGTCCTATAAGCTAAGAGTACGTCTTTTAATTTCCTAAGGCAACTAACATAATATATGCCTTAGGTAACATGTAATATAGCCTTTACTTAAGAGACTATTATTAAGGCTTAACTAGTTAAGACAAGTCTTAATTAGAAGCTAGGTTTAAAGAGTTAGTTAAGTAGAACAGGAAGTATAATAAATAATACTAGGATGTCTTTAACTTAGATATAAGCTGATAACATGAGTTGACTACAAAGACTATAAAACTACCTAGGAAATAAGCGTGCTTATATAGAGTAGAAGATTCGTGCTCAGAGTTGATTATTCTAATCACCTCTGATTATTGCTTATAAGTGCTCACCCTGATCACCTCTAATCATTGCTTATAAGTGCTTATCCTGATCACCTCTGATTATTACGTTGTCTAGGTCTGACTATATGTATAATTTAGGGTCTAGTCCTGTCCAAGTCTGTCATAGTTTCTTCGCAGAGTGCTAGGCAGCTCTGTAGTGTCTATTAATGCTTAACGTGTTTATATACTATAACATATATAAGTAATTTAAGTATTTATTATAAGGCTATTATTAAGCATCTCCTTTAATATTTATAAATAACAAAAGCATTCTAAATCTGTTATAAAGTATTGTTAAAGCCTAAATAAATTATTAGTTACTCTAACTCTGATTTTACTTTTAATAAAGATAATAAATAATTAGTGTTTAGCTTTATTTTTAAGTTTGTTAGCAGCCTTATTTCTTAGATAAGTCGTAAGCAAAAGTTAGTTATAACATTTATAACAAAAGCAGAATTAATAGCTTTAATTCTAGTAATAAAATACGTAATCTAGTTATCTAAATTTCTTAACGAAATTAGATAATTTAAGTTTATTAGAACTAATGAATGTCGAGATCTCCTCCTTAAGATATATTATTATTATATAAATAAGATGATTACAAATAATTATATAAAAGGTTTCCTAAATACTAAGTTTAATACTTTCTTTTATCTTCTTAGTTTTAAAGTCCTTAAAGAAGAGGCAGCTTATAAAGTCTAGTCTATAATACCTTGTTCTTTCTCTTCTTTAGGATTAGGCTATTATCCTCTGCCTCTGCTAATAATATTCTTAAAGAGTTATAATATCCTCCTTACTATTCGCCTTTATATTCCTAAAGAAAGTATCTTTAAAGCACTCTGTAGTTCTGTATTTGCTATGCTAATAGCCATTACTGTTTCTGCCCTTTACCCCCTTGGTTTTTGTCTTCTGGGATGTGTTATAATTAGTTTTGTTTATTAGTTTGCTCCTCTAGCATTATTATATATCATCTTGTTCTTTTACTTTCTGTAGCAGATTCTATGTTACTTGTGTCATGTTTACCTCTTTAGGTAAACATTATAAGAGGATATAAGATAGTGATATCTTTTTATTTCTTGTGTATTTGCGCTATAGTTACTCGTTCAACTATACACCTGAGTAGGAATGTCAAAACCTATAGCTAATACAGCTGTAGGTTAAGCATATAAGTAGCAGGCGCAGGTGCACTATTAGCCTGTGGCTAGCACCAGAAAAATTAGCTATACATGTATAGCCAACTTCCTAAAGCGGCCTAGCACTATATTAATAGGCTTGTTAATCTAGATTAATAAGGATGCTCTACGCTTATTACTCTTGTGATTAATAAGCTTACCCTTATACTTAAAAGGGGCAGCACTACTAGATCTAGATAGATTTAAACAGACAAGAACAGGACTATAACAGATAAATAGTATCCTCTTGCAATGCAGTACTTTAATAATATAATAAGTAATTAGAGCTACTTATACTTATTTATTTAATATATATTATTATCTAAGAGTCTACTTAATATTATAAAGCCGTGTAAGGGTAACCCTTATGTATACAAATCAATAGTTTTAGCGTTTAAAAGTACTAGCGTAAGTGACTATTACATAGGTGATTATTACACACTAAATTCTCTGAAGAGGTAACTTTGTTAACTACATACTCATAAGTATATCAAATCTATTATACTTAATTAAAGATTTATTCAGACGATGTCTTCTACCTCTTCTCTAATTTTGAGCTCTTCAGCTTCAGTAATTAATACACACGTTACGATATCACTAATCACCTACCTGCGGGCGTATACTGACCTTAGAGTACTTCTCTGTACTAAGCACTGCTCAGAATATACTCTTTAGAACTATAATAAGCATCTTAAATATGCTTATAAGGTCAAAGGCTAACTCAAAAAGCATATCTAAGAATGGGTTAAGGCGCAGCATATTTTTGAGCAGGTCACACAGCCATTGTATTATCAGGCACCTCTTCCCAGCCTAGTAATTCTAAGTAGATAGAAGTACAATATAAATGATTATATATTCTTGACTCAAAGCGAGCAAATCATCTTTAGACATAGTAGTTTAGAGTATAATCTGAATTATAAATAATAGCAGTAAGAAGGTAATACATTCTTTAAAGTTCAAATACAGACGTTATTTATTAAGTCTTAAGAATATTTTATTGTTAATCCTATGTTAAAATAGTAATTACTTCTATTAATCTCTTCTTTAGCCGTCTCTACTTTGCCTTTATCAGATTACTTAAGGATAATTAGAGTTTTAAATTCAGCTAAGTCTGCTAGTAGTCTTTTAAGTAAATAATTCTAGTCTAGTTAAGAGACTTTTAAAGATAAGTATCATCAAATTAAGGAGCTAGTACATACCTCTAAATTATCTTTATAATTATAGCTTTGTAAGTATTATAAATATCTTAGTAGGATTAACGTTAACTTAATCGCATCTTTATATAGTATTCTTAAGTCTGAGGCTAATAATATATTTCTATATTATATTAGTAAAGTAGTTAAAAGGGTTCTTTAAGCTACATTTACTTTAATTACAGATTTATATTATGTTAATGCTTAACGTCTTAATATATTCTAACCTGGAACCTTAAGCTAAGATTTGCTTAAGCACCTCTAAGAAGAACATAGTCTATTATATTATATTTTAATCTTTACTAAATTAATCTGTTATTTCTGTTATATAATTAATAGCTATTTTAATTATAATCTATTTAAGATTACTTCCTAACAATATACTGCCTAAGACTTACTTTAAGAGATAATAGAATCTTATATAGATTTCTTATTATCTAAAGCTTAATTAATATTAAATCAGAAAGACAATAATTCTAGTAAAAATATCTCTCTAAAAACCCTTGATAACTTAAAATATAAAGAATAGATTAGGCAGCTAAGACAGGAAATTAACTAACAAATACTAAAGCTCTATATTATACTTATGCAATATTTAATCTTGACTATAAGGACGTAGACTACTATCTTGTTATATTATATTATTATAATATAAGATAAAAATAAGAATACCTAACAAAAAAAAGATTAGTATAGTAATATATTAAGCTAATTAATCTATTATTATTAGATTATTATTTTGACTTATGCTTATAAGCTAGTAAGGTATAATTAGTATAAGAATATGTCTAACGTATTAAAGCCTCTTTGTACAGTATAGATTATGAATAATAAGAAGACTCTAATAAATAACATAAACCGTCTTTAACTATATGCTATAACTATGTCCTAAAACACTATTAATCTCGCCTAGATTCAGTGGCATCAAGATAAAGAGATACTAAACTATACTGGCATTACTTACAAGATTAAATTTCTGGCGTAAGAGATTATATTTTATTTAGATTATATACAAACTATTTTTAAGCGAGATCTTTATTTAGGCCTACTAGACATCCTAACCTATCTGTTAGATGAATTACAGGACAACTAAGATTCTTGTTAATCTAGATGCTTGTTCCTTAATAATCCTTGTAATGCTAGTATCCTAGCAGGCGGCCAAGAGTGGCTCTAGGAGAACATCTAAAGAGAGCCTGAATTACGACATCTGGTGCTTTGATGAAACCAAGAGGAAGAAGGTGAGTTATGAGTTGTTCAGTCAGAATTCGCCTAACAGTATAAAAAGTCAGTTTAACGATTCCTAGAGTATCTTATAGTCTTGATTTACAAAGGTTCGGGATAGCTAGCACGTTGAAAAGAGTTTCTAGGGATGTGATAGCAAAATGTTAGATTCACAAAGCGGAACGTTTTTGTTCATAATAGCCACGTCCTGTTTCTGTTGACCTATTATAAATTACTGAGTCGCACTTATGTATTATAGTATCTAGCGCGTTTCTTGCTGTCTGAAGTTAGGCAACTCCTAGTCTAATTCTTAGTTTTGATCACCCTTATCTAGCGATATTTTTACTAAGAAGTGTCAGTGCCTATTAATGTTAGCAAATATCTATAAAGTAGTAGCTCTAGTATTTGGCTTGAGGACAAAATAACTCAGATTATTAAGAGCATAAGTCAGCAAGCTATTAAGGAGAAGATAAATATGCAGTTATAAAGACAGATCTTAGTAGGTATTACTATTAAAAAGTTTAGTGAACTAATATATAAAGCAGACTTAGATCTTCTTAAGGACGAAGATAATAACCTTAGCAGCACCTTTATCTTAAACAGTTTTAGCAGGACTATAGCTGACGTTTTCTACTATTAAGTAACTTACAGCATATAGACTAGAAATTATGCTTACAAAGGGATTATTAATTTTAATTTAGGGTTAACTGATGCTGGACTATAAAAATATTTTCGTACTAGTTAAATGTAGCACTAACTCTGTTAATCATGACTAATTACTAATCCTAGCATTATTAAGCACTATAGACAGACCTCCTTATTAAATCCTCTATTAATTAAACAAGTCGTACTTTAGTAATAACCTTATTATTATTATTATCGCTAGAGTAAGCAGACTATGCTTGAAACATTATAATAGCTTTATCCCTAAATAAAGCTAGCTTAGTTTAAGACTAAGAAGCAGGCTTAATTAATTAGCAGTATTACGACAGATTATACAGAAGTTATTAGTATCTTAGGAACTAGCGAAGGAAAGAGCCTATTATTTATATTGCTAATATATCTGCTATATGCTGCTACTATAGTAGTAATAGTACTGTTAGTTGCTTTAAAGACTAATATTATTTATTATTATCTTGAGTTAAATATTGCTTATTTTATCTAGAACTAGCATACTAACCTATAGCAGTATATAGGATACTTATTATTATTTGTTACTATTAAGGAGGCAGTTTCCTGCTGCTTTCGAACCTTTCTAGGCTAACTGGATATTAATAAAAGCTTAGATTAACTGGTCTTTAATAAGAGCCATCTAATCCTGACTATATTTTGTTACTGACTCAAAATAGCCTTAGTAAAAGAGTTACAAGAGTATTATTATTAGGTCGTCTTTCTGACAGCTACCTTCCTCTTGCTAATATAGGCCTAATTTGAATAACGTTTCTTGCTGGCTTAGTCTTGTACTATTTGATCTTGTATCTTTAAGTAACTTTTACTACTATGTCTAGTGTAGTAGTTGCTTAGGAGACTTCCTTAAGTATATAACCTGAGGGGTATCCGGACTGCCTTATAACATCTTGAGGAAGAAGCTGCTGCCTAAGTGATTATTTATGCTTAAAGCTAAGGCAAGGCTGATCAGATCAGCTAGCGCCTGTTGTGTCCTATATACTACTCTGATTCTAGTAGCAGCAAGGAGAAAGAAGAGACTTTTGAACAGTGGTAACAAGGGACGAGCAAGGTAATTATAGTAACTAGTGCCTTTGGCATAAGTGTTAACTACCCTTATATACAGGCGATGATCTATATAGGAGCTCCTCAGGATATAATCAGTTTTGCTTAAGAGGTTAGGCGTCTAAGGCGTGATAGGCAAGAGGGAACTAGTCGGGTTGTGTTGCCGTACTACTAGTAATCTAATATATTACTCTCTTGTATAGAGCCTGAATTTTAGATGTTGCCTAAGCTAGCGATACAGACTTATTTAGAGCATTATTATTGCCTGACTATAGTGTTAAGTCGTTTTTAAGATAGAGGTAAGTATATATAGTATTGTTCTTGTGAGCAACATTATTAATAGTGTACCTAATATTAGTAGTTTGGCTGACTAGAAAAAGGGCAGGACGCGGACTATACTGCGTATTAGGATAGGGATAGAGAGAGAAGAGTACTAAAGAGACTTAAGGAGCAGGGCCTGAGGGAGGAGAGGTTAGTGATAAGTTAAAAGAGACAGACGAGGGCAGTGTTGGCTAGCTAAAAGAGGAGGTGTTAGCCAGGTCGACCCGGCTCTGGCTACATTAACAGGACGAAGAAGAAGGCCGAGATCGATTGATCTAACAACTTCGAGCTGTAAGGGCAGTGCATAATTTGCTGGCTAGCTAGAGGAGGCAACAATAAGTAGTATAAGCTGAAGGCGTGTCAGAACTATACATAAAGTAGAGGTTCTTTCAGGCTAAGCGAGAGGCGGTAAAGCAAGAAAAGAGAAGGGGAGGATGATTGAAGGCCTATGTAGCATGCTACTAGTGCGGTAATCTATAGGAGATTTATGTGCAGCAAGAGCAAGAGGGGTATAAGTTTCAAGATATAATGTTGCTAGCTATATAAGGAATGTATTACATGCGTAATTGATAGGGTTTAACATTAGAGCAGATTAGTAGGGCTGACTAGGAAGTGTACTTAGTAGAAGAGCGGTAGATGGATTAGGTTAGAGAGAAATATAAGCTTTATAAGATAAGGGTATATTAAAGGGTATAGATAGCAGATTAGGTGTTAGGACATATGCTAAAGGGTGTAAAAGAATACTAAATAAGGATCTGTCTTTATAACTAACTAGACCTAATTCTTAATTATGTTAGAAGAAAGAGTTTCCTTTCCAGGTTAAGAAAACAAGGCCTGATCTACTTAAGGAGAAGTATCAAAGTCGGATGTTATAATTAGATTGTTAGGTTTTAAGAATCAGGTGTATAAATACTTAGCGAATTTAATTTTATAAGTTAAATATTATAGAACCCAAAAATATAGTTTACGCTTATTTTACTATATATATTATTAACGTTTTATTACAGATTTGATATACGTTTTGTATTAGCTATATATGTATTTTTAATATCTATATTTTGTGCTATTTCACTTAATATAGCAATTTTGTATATATAAATATATGCTTCTTGTACTAAATTAGATAAAATAACTTATTATTTCTATACTAATTTGTTAATTAGTTAGTATAGTTTATTAGATATTAATAGAAGAAGAGATAATTAAGTAACTAGCTTTGTAGTCAAGTAATATAATATCTATTATTAGGTTATAAAAAGACTCTAATATTAAGGCTTAATTAGTTAAGATAAGTCTTAAGTAGAAGTTAGATCCAAAAATTAGGTTAATAAAGCAGGGGGCATAAGTATAAAGCATAAAATATCTTTAATTTAGGTATAAGCTAATAATATAAGTTGACTATAAAGACCTTAAGCTATCTAAGGGAATAAGTATATTTATACAGACTAGGAGATCTGTGCTTACAAGTGCTTACGCTTAGTATCTTAGATTATAATGTTAATTAGGTAAGTCTATATTTATAATTCTAAGGACTTTATCTATAATACAGACCTAAATGTGAGTCTTATATGTCTAGAGAATAACTATTATAATAATATATAAGAGGGTACTCTGTAATGCTAAGCTAATAGCTAGACTTAGATCTTATATTAGGTTGCGTAAATATAAGAGCGCTTTTTATATTTAGATCAAAGTTAATAATGTTATGTTATAATATATTGCTTTTATAATTAACTATAGAATATAGAATATAAGGCTTCTTGTTCGTTTAGCTATACTTAAGCTATATGCTAGCTAATTAATAGTTAGGTAAGTAATTACTAGCGAATATTAGCTATTGATTATTTTGCTCTTTTTTACTGTCTTAGTATAAGATTATAGCTGATAACGAGATTTATCTGTGTGTAGTGTTAGCCACAAATCTTCTATTTAATAAGAGAGCTTAAGGGCCCTATTACCAGGTATTAAGCATCTAACCAAGTAGCATACTTAGATAGAGTTTACATAATTCGTTATAGAATCTAGATTAAATGATTCCCGCGATATTTTTGATGTGGTCTCTTGTAATTAATCTGTTCTAAATAAAGGCCGCTTAAGACGGGATTATAGATAAAGATGTCTGAGAAATGTTAGTTTCTGACCAGTTTATTAGAGGCTAACAGGATTCTTTTGACTTATCTACTAGACTTTATTATTATATAAAGAGGTTT
>NW_006913488.1:0-7182 GCF_000464535.1 Endocarpon pusillum Z07020
GATAAAGCTATTATAATGTTTTGAGTATAGTTTACTCGCCTTAGTAATAATAGTAATAATAAGATTATTACTAAAGTACAACTTATTTAATTAGTAAAGGATTTAATAAAGAGGCCTATCTGTAATGTCTAATAATGTTAGGATTAGTAGTCAGTTATAGTTAATAGAGTTAGTACTATATTTGACTAGTACAAAAATATTTTTGTAATCTAGTATTAGTTAACCTTAAATTAAAATTAATAGTCTCTTTATAGACATGATTTCTAGTCTGTATATTATAAGCTACTTAATAATAGAAAACGTTAGCTATAGCCCTGTTAAAACTGTTTAAGATAAAGGTGCTACTAAAGTTATTATCTTTGTCTTTAGGAAGATCTAAGTCTGCTTTATACATTAGTCTACTAAACTTTTTAATGGTAATGCCTACCAAGATCTGTCTCTATGACTATATATTTATCTTCTCTCTAATAGCTTGCTAGCTTATGCTCTTAATAATCTGAGTCATCTTGTCCTTAAGCTAAATGTCGGAACTACTACTCTATAGATATTTGCTAATATTAATAGGCACTAATACCTCCTAATAGAAATATCACTAGATAAAGATGATTAAAACTAAGAATTAGACTAGGAGTTGCCTAACTTTAGGCAGCAAGAAACGCGCTAGGTGCTATGATATATAGGTGCGACTTAGTAATTTATAATAGGTCAACAGAAATAGGACGTGACTATTATAAACAAAAACGTTCTACTTTATAAATCCAACATTTTGCTATTACATCCCTAGAAACTCTTTTTAACGTGCTAGCTGTCCTAAACCTTTGTGAATTAAGACTATAAGATACTCTAGGAATCATTAAACCGACTTTTCATACTATTAGGCGAATTCTGACTAAACAACTCATGACTTATCTTCTTCCTCTTGGTTTCGTTAAAGCACTAGATGTCGCAATTTAGGCTCTCTTTAGATGTTCTCTTAGAGCCACTCTTAGCTGCCTGCTAGGATGCTAGTATTGTAAGAATCGTTAAGGAACAAGCATCCAGGTCGACAAAAATCCTAGTTGTCTTATAGTTCATCTAATAGATAGGTTGGGATGTCTAGTAAGCTTAGATAAAGATCTTGCTTAAAGATAATTCGCGTATAATCTAAGTAAAATGTGATCTCTTATGCTAGAAATTTGATCTTGTAAGTAATGCTAACATAGTTTAGTATCTCTCTATCTTAATACTACTAAATCTAGGCGGGATTAATAGTGTTTTAGGACATAGTTATAATATATAGTCAAAGATAATTTATGTTACTTACTAGGGTCTTCTTATTATTTATAATTTACGCTATATAAAAGGGCTTTAATATGTTAGATATATTCTTATACTAATTATACCTTACTAGCTTATAAGTATAAGCTAGAATAATAATCTAATAATAGTAGATTAATTAGCTTAATATACTATTATATTAATCTTCCTTTTGCCAAGTATTCTTATTTTCGTCTTATGCTATAATAGCATAATATAATAAGATGGCAGTCTACGTCCTTATAGTCAAGATTAAATATTGTATAAGTGTAATATAAAGCTTTAGCATTTGTTAATTAATTTCTTATCTTAGCTGCCTAATCTGTTCTTTATGTTTTAGGTTATTAGGGGTTTCTAAAGAGATACTCTTATTAGAGTTATTATTTTTCTAATCTAACATTAATTAAGCTTTAGATAATAAGAAATCTATATAAGATTCTACTATCTCTTAAAGTAAGTCTTAGGTAGTATATTATTAGGAAGTAATCTTAAATAGATTATAATTAAAATAACTATTAATTATATAATAGAAATAATAGATTAACTTAATAAAGGTTAAAATGTAATGCGATAGACTATATTCTTCTTAAAAGTACTTAAGCAGATCTTAGCTTAAGGTTCTAGGTTAAAATATATTAAGATATTAGGCGTTAACATAATACAAATCTATATTTAAAGCAGATGTAGCTTAAAGAACCCTCTTAACTGCTTTACTAACATAATATAGAAATACATTATTAGCCTTAGACTTAAGGATACTATATAAAGATGTAATTAAGTTGACATTCATCTTACTAAGATATTTATAATACTTATAGAGCCGCAGCTATAGAGATAATTCAGAGGTATATACTAGCTCCTTAATTTGATAATACTTATCTTTAAAAGTCTCTTAACTAGACTAGAACTATTTACTTAGAAGACTGCTAGCAGACTTGGCTAAATCTAAAACTCTAATTATCCTTAAGTAATCTAATAAAGGCAAAGTAAAAATAGCTAAAGAAAAGATTAATAAAAGTGATTACTATTTTAATATAGGATTAATAATAAAATATTCTTAAGACTTAATAAATAATATTTATATTTAAACCTTAAAGAATATATTACCTTCTTACTACTATTATTTATAATTTAGATTATGCTCTAAACTGCTATGTTTAAAGATGATTTGCTCGCTTTAAGTTAAGAATATATAATTATTTATATTATACTTCTATTTACTTAGAATTACTAGGCTAGGAAGAGGCGCTTAATAATGTGATAACTATATAACCTGCTCAGAAATATACTGCGCCTTAACCTATTCTTAAATACACTTTTTAAGTTAGCCTTTAACCTTATAAGCATATTTAAGATGCTTACTATAGTTCTAAAAAGTATATCTTGAGTAGTGCTTAGTATAGAGAAGTACTCTAAGGTCAGCATACGCCTGCAAGTAGGTGACTAGTAATATTATAACATGCGTATTAATTACTAAAGCTGAAGAGCTCAAAATTAGAGAAGAGGTAAAAGACATAATCTAAATAAATCTTTAATCAAGTATAATAGATTTAATATACTTGTAAGTATGTAGTTAACAAAGTCACCTCTTTAAAGAATTTGATATATAATAGTCACTTATATAATAGTCATCTGCGCTAATACTTTTGAACGCTAAGACCGTTAATTTATATATATAAGGGTCACCCTTACGTAGCTTTATAATATTAGGGTCTTTGTAATCAACTTATATTATTAGTTTATACTTAAGTTATAGACATTTTATGCTTTATACTTATGCCTCTTACTTTATTGACCTAATTCTTAGACCTGACTTCTACTTAAGACTTATCTTAACTAGTTAAGCCTTAATATTAGAGTCTTTTTATAACCTAATAGTAAATATTATATTACTTAACTATAAAGTTAGTTGCTTAGTTATCTCTCCTCTTATTAATATCTAATAAATTATGCTAACTAATTAATAGATTAGTATAGAAATAGCAAGTTATTTTATCTAATTTAGTATAAAAAGCGTGTATTTATATATATAAAGTTACTATATTAAGTAAAATAGCATAAAATATAGATATCAAAAATATATATATAGCTAATACAAAATATGTATCAAATTTGTAACAAAATATTAGTAATATATATAACAAAATAAGCGCAAACTATATTTTTAGGTTCTATAGTATCTAACTTATAAAATCAAATTTACTAAGTATTTATATACTTGATTCTTAAAACCTGATAATCTAATTACAACGTCTGACTTTAATACTTCTCCCTAAATAGATTAGGCCTTATTCTCTTAACCTAGAAAGGGAACTCTTTCTCTTAACATAATTAAGAATTAGGTCTAGTTAGTCACAAAGATAGATTTCTACTTAGCATTCTTTTACACCCTCTAGTATATATTCTAATACTTAGTCTGTTATCCGCGCCCCTTAATATACCCTTATCTTATAGAGCTTATATTTCTCTTTAACCTAATCTATCTATCGCTCTTTTACTAAGCACACTTCCTAGTTAGCCCTACTGATCTGCTCTAATGTTAAACCTTATTAATTATGTATATAATATATTTCTTATACAGCTAGCAACATTATATCTTAAAACTTATACCCCTTTTGCCTTTGCTATATATAGATCTCTTATAGACTACTATATTAGTAGCATATTACATAGGCCTTTAATCATCCTCCTTTTCTCTTCCCTTGCTTTACTGCCTCCTATTTAGCCTAAAAGAACCTCTACTTTATATAGTTTTAACACGCCTTTAGCTTGTGCCACTTATTATTGCCTCCTCTAGCTAGCTAGCAGATTATGTACTGTCCTTATAGTACTTAAAGTTATTAGATTAATTAATCTTGGCCTTCTTCTTTATCCTGTTAATATAGCTAGAGCCGGGTTAACCCGGCTAATACCTCCTCTTCTAGCTGGCTAATACTGCCCTTATCTGTCTCTTCTAACTTATTACTAATCTCTCCTCCCTTAGGCCCTGCTCCTTAAGTCTCTTTAGTACTCTTCTCTCTATCTCTATCCTAATACACAGTATAGTCTGCGTCCTGCCCCTTTTCTAACCGGCTAAACTGCTAATATTAGGTACACTACTAATAGTGTTGCTTATAAGAATAATACTATATATACTTATCTTTATCTTAAAAACGACTTAACACTATAGCTAGATAGTAGCAGTGCCCTAGATAAGTCTGTATTACTAGCTTAGGCAACGTCTAAAATTTAGGCTTTATATAAGAGAGTAATATATTAGATTACTAGTAATATAGTAGCATAATCTGACTAGTTCCTTCTTGCCTATTATGCCTTAGACGCCTGACCTCTTAGGCAAAACTAATTATGTCCTAAGGAGCTCTTATATAGATTACCACCTATATATAAAGGTAGTTGACACTTATGCTAAAGGCACTAATTACTATAATTACCCTGCTTATCCCTTGTTATTATTATTCAAAAGTCTCTTCTTTTTCTTTGCTATTACCAGAATCAGAGTAATATATAAGATATAATAGGCGCTAGCTAACCTAATTAGCCTTACTCTAGCTCTAGGCATAAACAATTACTTAGGTAATAGCTTCCTCCTTAAGATATTATAAGGCAGTCCAGATACCTTAGGTTATGTACTTAAGGAAGTCTCCTGGGTGACTGTTATACTAGACGTAATAGTAAAGATCACTTTGAAAGGTATAAGATTAAATAGTATAAGGCTAAGCTAGCAAGAGACGTTATTTAAATTAGGCCTATATTAGCAGAGAAAAAGTAGCTGTCAGAAAGACAACCTGATAATAATACTTTCACAACTCCTTTATTAAGGTTATTTTAAGTCAATAATAAGATGTAGTCAGGATTAAGTGGCTCTTATTAAAGACTAATTAATCTAAGCTTTTACTAATATCTAGTTAGCCTAGAAAGGTTCGAAAGTAGCAGGAAATTATCTCTTTAATAACAACAAATAATAATAAGCACTCTATATACTATTATAGGTTAGCGTGCTAATTCTAGATAAAATAAGTAATATTTAACTTAAGATAACAACAAATAATATTAGTCTTTAAGGCAACTAATAATATTACTACTACTATAGTAATAATATATAACAGATATATTAGCAGCATAAATAATAGGCTCTTTTCTTTACTAGTTCCTAAGATACTAATAACTTCTGTATAACCTATTATAATATTACTAATTAATTAAGCCTGCTTCTTAGTCTTAAACTAAGCTAACTTTATTTAAAGATAAAGTTATTATAATATTTCGAGTATAGTTTGCTTATTTTAATAACAATAGTAATAATAAGGTTATTACTAGAGTGTAACTTATTTAATTAGTAAAAAATTTAATAAAGAGGCTTATCTGTAATATTTAGTAATACTAGGATTAATAGTTAGTTATAGTTGACAAAGTTAATACTATATTTGACTAGCGCAAAAATATTCTTATAGTTTAGTATTAGTTAACTTTAAATTAAAATTAATAGTCTTCTTGTAAGCATGATTTCTAATCTATACACTATAAGCTACTTAATAGTAGAAAACGTTAGCTATAGCCCTGCTAAAACTATTTAAGATAAAGGTGCTACTAAGGTTATTATCTTTGTCTCTAGAAAGATCTAAGTCTACTTTATATATTAGTCTACTAAACTTTTTGATGGCAATGCCTACTAAGATCTGTCTCTATAATTATATATTTATCTTTTCCTTAATAGCTTACTAGCTTATGCTTTTAATAATCTAAGTCATCTTGTCTTTAGGCTAGATGCTAGAGCTACTACTTATATAGATACTTACTAACGTTAATAAGCACTAATACCTTCTGGTAAAAATATTACTAAATAAGAGTAATTAAAACTAGAAGTACTCTAAGGTTAGTATGCGCCCGCAAATAAGTGACTAATAATATTGTAACATACGCGTTAATCACTAAAGCTAAAGAGCTCAAAATTAGAGAAGAGGTAAAAGACATTATCTGAATAAATCTTTAATTAAGTATAATAGATTTGATATACTTATGAGTGTGTAATTGATAAAGTTACCTCTTTAGAGAATTTAGTATATAATAGTCATCTATATAATAGTCATTTACGCTAGCACTTTTGAACGCTAAGACTATTAATTTGTGTATATAAGAGTCACTCTTACGCAGCTTTATAATATTAGGATACTAGTATTATAAGAATTATTAAAGAATAAGCATCTAGGTCAATAAGAATCCTAGTTGTCTTATAGTTTATCTAATAAATAGGTTAGGATATCTAGTAGGCCTAGATAAAGATCTCGCTCAAAGATAATTTATATATAATCTAAGTAAAATATAATCTTTTGCGCTAGAAATTTAATCTTATAAGTAATACTAGTATAATTTAGTATCTCTTTATCTTAATGCTACTAAATCTAGGCAGGATTAATAGTATTTTAAGAGATTATTATAGTATATAGTTAAAGACGATTTATATTACTTATTAGGGTCTTCTTATTATTTATAATTTATATAGCACAAAGGGTCTTTAATGTATTAGATATAGTCTTATGCTAATTATACTATATTAGCTTATATGTATAGGCTAAAATAATAATCTAATAATAATAGATTAATTAACTTAATATACTGCTATACTAATCTTTCTTTCACTAGGTATTCTTACTTTCGTCCTATATTATAATAGCATAATATAATAAGATAACAGTCTACGTCTCCTTAGTCAAGATCAGATATTATACAAATATAGTATAAAGTTTTAGTATTTATTAATTAATTTCCTGTCTTAGTTGCTTAATCTGTTCTTTATGTTCTAATTTATTAAGAGTTTTTAGAGAGATTCTATTATTACAGTTATTATCTCCCTAATCTGGTACTAACTAGGTTTTAAATAATAAAAGA
>NW_006913489.1:0-5012 GCF_000464535.1 Endocarpon pusillum Z07020
TAAAGATCTTAAAGTCCTTAATAAAGAGGAGGGCTTATGCTTTATTTCTTACAGCTTCTATTAGTAGGAATATATTAATGTCACTACTATATAATACCTAAATTACTGTTACTCTTAGTATTATTTTCTTAACTTTTTTAAGTATTCATATTTTCTTAACTTATAAATTATACCTTAGACATTACTCTAAATAACATTAATAAAGAGATCTATCCAGATTAAGTAAATCTAATTAAAGAACTAAAGCTTAACTTTAGTAATACTGACCTAAAGTACTCTGCTATCTGCTATCTTATAAAGATAAGGCAAACGTACTAACTCTTCTCTAAATTCTACTTAAAGTTTAAGCAGACTATTAGAAGAACGCTATTTCAGAACTATAATCTTAAGGGACTGCTCTGACTTACATTATCTAAGGAACTTACAGAGAAGCTAGCTATAATTAACATTAGAGACATATTATATAAAGCCTTTATTTAAGAGTATACTTAGCAAGACAACCTATTATATACTACGCTATTATAATAGATAACCAGGTTATAAAAGCTGTTTATAAGTTTAACTATCTTAGTTCTAGCCCTTGCCTGTCCTATTATGCCTGTCCCTGTTTCTTATAACCTTATAGACATAGATTATTTAGTCTGTAAAGCCTTTAATAAATACGAAGCTAAATAAGAATATTAATGTAATCTAAGCCTTTATTACTACTATATAGGCCTGGACTACAAAGCTAATATATACTTAGAAAAACTAAAGCTATAAAGTAACCTTTATACTATCTCTTTTATGCTTACTATAGCGTCCTTAACTCTAATATTTACTCTAGTAACCTTATAAGCAATTATACTTATTGCCTTAGCCTCTCTTGCCCTTCTTCTTCCGTTTAACAATTATATTAATATAAAGTTATTAAATAAAGTAACCCTAAACTAAGTTACATTTAAGAGATTAAGAAGAGGTTAACTATTACTAATATAATAAATAACTTAGTAATATAATTAGGTTTTATTTTTTTATATTTAGTAAACCTTCCTTTTAATTCTAAGTGCCTCTTAATTAAGTATAGCGTTAAATAATTTAAATATCAAGTTTTAATTAACTCTAGCTATTCTGTAATAATATATATTAATAAAGCTTTTATATAACTCTTTCCTTATAAAAAATTAGAAAGTTAAAGAACTATAATAGGCTTTAATAATTAGACTTGTAATAGCATATATTAATAAAGCTTTTACATAACTTTTTTCTTATAAAAAATTAGAAAGTCAAAAAATTATAGTAGGCTTTAATAATCAGACCTTTATAATAACCTATATTGCTAAAGTTCCCTTGTTCTTTATACCTTCTAATATTTATTAAGAAGTCTTATTAATATTTATTATCCTTAGACTAAAATATAATATTATTCTTAGAATGCCCTAGCTTAAACAATATAATCTGATAATAAATTAGGTACTAAAGACTATTATATATAATATAGAACATTACTATAATTATTACCTTTAGAAGAACAGAAGATACCTTATTACTTTTAAAGCTATATAAAGAGCATAAAATAATAAACTCTAAGTCTAGAAATAAATAAAAGTTATAAATATAACTATAATACTAATTATAATAGAAGCAATAGCCTTTAATTACTTAAATAAGTAAAGAGACTATAAAGTCTTTATAGTATTATTAAGAGATATTAAGAAGGCCTTAAAACCTAAAGAAATTATAGATCCTTAGACTAGACTTCCTAAGCAATATTATAAGTTCTTATTCTTGTTTAATAAAGCTGTTACTAACAAGCTTCTATTATACTATCTTAGAGTAAATCACAAGATTAAGTTATTACTAAATACTAAACTATTATCTAAAGCAATATATAACATGTCTAAAAACGTGGTAGAGGTCTTAGACAAAACACTAAAGAACTATCTATTAAAGAACTTTATTTATGTATTTAAGTCCCCTGCTGCTGCCCTAGTCTTATTTATTAAGAAATCTAAAGAAAGTCTATAGTTTTGTATAGATTACTAGGGTTTAAACACTATTATAGTTAAGAACAAATACTTAATTCCCTTAATTTAAGAGACTTTAAATAAGCTTTATAAAGCTATATAATATATTAAGTTAGATATTATTATTACCTTCTACAGAATTAGAATAGCCTATAAGGATAAATAGAAAATAGCTTTTTATATATATATAAGCTTATATAAATAAAACGTGATCCTCTTTAGCCTTTGTAATATTCTAACCTCCTTTTAGAACTACATTAATAATGCCTTAAAAAAGAATATTCTAGACTAATTTGTCTTAGTATATCTTGATAACATCCTAATCTTTAGTAACTTGCTAAAAGAGTACTACTAATATGTAAAGACAGTACTAGGCAGATTAACTATTATTAGACTACAACTTAATATAGGAAAATGCGAATTCGAAGTTTATAAGACAAAATACTTAGGAATAATTATTTAGAGCTATTTAGAAGATGGCAAACCCAAACAAATATATATAGATCTAGAGAAGATAATTATAATTTGAGATTAGAAGAAGCCTAATAATATGAAAGACATACAAAGTTTTATAGGATTTGCGAATTTCTATTATTAATTTATTAAAGGATTCTTAAAGATAGCCTTACCCCTAATTAAGCTTACTTAAAAAGACGTCTTTTTTAACTAGGGAAAAGAAGCTAAAAAAGCGTTTTAGACGCTAAAAGACATATTTATAAGCTCTCTAGTCTTATAGCACTTTGACCCTGACTTACCTTGTACTGTAGAAACTAACGCCTTAAATAACATGTGTAGAAGAGTCCTGTTTTAACCTAATAACAAGGGGATTCTGTAACTTATAACCTACTTTTTAAAGCAACATGCCCTAGCTGAGAGCAACTACAAGATTTATAATAAGGAACTAATAGCTATAGTTTGTGCTTTTGAAGAATAGCGCCCGGAGCTAGAAGGGTCTTAAGAACCTATACAAGTTGTAACAGATTATAGGAATCTTGAATACTTTATATTGTCTAAATAACTATCTTATTAATAAGCCTATTAGAGTGAGTTCCTTTCTTATTTTGACTTTATGATTAAGTACTGCCCTAGGTTATAGTGTCGCATAAATAGATTATCCTGCAGACTATAAAACAAAGCTACTAACGCTAATAATAATAGAAAGAAGTTCCTTAAGTAAGTAGTCCTAAAACTAAAGAATCTAGACCCTTAAATATCAGAATCTGTTCTTATCTGTCTAATTAGACTTATAAGAATTCTACGCTATTATAAGAGATTACCTAAGTTAGAAGAAGGCCCTAACGTAATTATAAATAATACTATAATCTTATGTATAATAAACTTATAGCCCTGAACCATCCTAAAAGAAGATATTATTACTATATACCAGAATCTTGCTTAAGAAGATCCTTATTAAGTAATTTGCTAACAAGTCTTATCCAGGGTTAGAAGGTCTCTTATAGTCATGTTAGCCGACTATTTAGTAAAGAATAATAAACTATATTATTAATAACACTTATAGATTCCTGAAAACGAAGAACTAAGACTCTGCTATATTAATAAATGCTATAAATAGCTGATGACTAGTTACTTAGGCCCTGTAAAGACCTATAAGATCCTGTAATAATAATTCTATTAGCTAAAGATAATAGACTTAGTAAAGGAACAGCTAGCCAAATATCTTATATATTATTGTATAAAATCTTCTTACAAGCGCTAAGGTTAACTACAGGCACTAAAGTTACCTAAGAAATAATAGTAACACCTAGCTATAAATTTCGTTATAAATCTCCCTAAATCTAATAGTATTTTTCTTAGTGTTATAAGTATTTAGGTCTTAACAGACTAATTAATTAAGGAGAGACACCTAGTGCCCTGCTATAGCATAAAAATAAAATAGTATTTTTTCTAGCATTATAAGTATTTAGGTTTTAATAGACTAATTAACTAAGAAGAGACACCTAGTACTTTGCTATAGCATAAAAACAGAATATCTAATCAGGATATTTATTTACTTTATTATTTATAACTATAGTCTTTCTAAGTTAATAATATTTAATAAAGGTCTATAATTTGTTAGTAAATTCTGGAATAGCCTATATAAAAGGCTAGGTATTAAAGTAAAATTATTTATTATATATTACTTAGAAATAAATAAATAGTTAGAATAAGTTAATTAAAATTTGCTATAAATAACTATAAGTTAGAATCTATAGGCATGTCCTTATTCTTCACTAATAAAAGCTTTAATCTTAGGATAAGCTTTAATCAAGCTAAGACCCCCCTTGACCCTTATACAGAAGATATCTTAATATTTATAAAAGAACTCTTAGACTATTATTATATAAAACTAGTTTAAAGCTAAGTAAAAACTATAAATATAATAAATAAAAACTAGAAATAATACTTTATCTTAATATATTATAAAAGAGATAAAGTATAACTAAACACAAATAAATTAGCTTATTTAAGATTAAATAAATTATAGAATTTATAGCCTATAAATTAACTCTACTTTTATTTCTAAGAATATTCCTTATTTTTTATATTGCCTTATTAAGACTATATTATATAAATATTCCCTTAAGACTTATAATAAGTAATAACATATCTAATAAAACAGAATAAGAAG
Source organism: Endocarpon pusillum Z07020 (assembly GCF_000464535.1). Lineage (NCBI taxonomy): Eukaryota > Fungi > Ascomycota > Eurotiomycetes > Verrucariales > Verrucariaceae > Endocarpon > Endocarpon pusillum. The sequence continues at coordinate 4,636 of NW_006913489.1, forward strand.
TCAAAACTATTTTAGAAGCAAGAAGAGCTCTCAGAAGAAGACTATTCTAGTTCAGAGTCAAATAGACTAGCTACAACAAAATAACTTAGGAATGTATAGCTCACCTCTTCCACGCCCTTAAGATTATACAAGAATTCTACGAACGCTATAGTCATGCCCTACGTTACCCTAAATATCTGGCCTCTTAAGGGGGCGCCCGCAGCAAGTTAAAGAAACTATAGCTAGTCATAAATGCCTACAGATATCTATAGTCACCCAGAAATACTCAAGAAGATTTACAAGAGCCCAACTGTTATAAGACCACCATGAAAATCCCTGCCCCACTATAGCACCACAAGGACCTACGCTTGCAGGAGCTCGCGCATAGAGAAGGGGTA
>NW_006913489.1:5118-10319 GCF_000464535.1 Endocarpon pusillum Z07020
TATTGTGCTGTTGCTCTATAAAGACATATAATATCCTTTAAAGTACTCTTTATAATTAAATAAAGGGCTATACCTTAAAGGCTAAAGAATATAATGCCTAATATAATTTAATCCTAACTAAAGAAGAGACACTTATATAATATATCCTTAATCTGGACTTATAAGGATTCCTGCCCTGGATTAATTATGTACAAGATATAGCTAACCTTCTGCGTAAGACATATTATATAAAGCCTGTTAGTAAGTAATAGCTATACAACTTTATATAATATTGCTTTAAGCTTAAGACACATTTTTTATATATATATAACTTCTAGAGAGTTCTTTATAAAGACCCTAACTAAATAAATATATAGTTCTAACTAATAATTAATATATATATAAAATATAATATTTAAGATTATAACTTTTATAACTTTGATAAGATAAGCTTTATAATAAGAGTTATCTATAGTAATATAATAGTTACTTATATAAATTAATCTGATTAAGGTAAGTAGCTCTAACCTAGTAATTAGGAATTTTATTTATTTAATTCTTATATTAATATAGTCTTAGCCTAGGGCTAGTTTATGTAAGGGATACATATAATTAAGAGCAATTATAACTCTTAATAATAAATAAGAATAAACGTAAGGAAACCTTTCTAAGGAAAAAACTTTACTGCTAGTAAGTAGACAAGTTCTTCAGAGCGCTTTGACAGTGTGTATAAGGCTTTGTAGCTATAGTGTAATTAGGCACAAAGTTGTTTAGCTGCAAACAAGAACTGAGGGAGGGCCCCAGCCTTTATTAGCTAAAGCGTTACTATCTTAAGGGCCTTTGGATTATTAAGGAGACAGCGGTAATCTGTTATATCGGCAGCAGCAAGCATCTTGTATCTATCTAAGAGTAACGGGCAGTCTATAACTACGTATTAGGCAGTCTGTCTTCTCTAACCGCACCTATAGAATAGTAAGGGGATGTCTAGAATATTCTGTTTAAAGAGAAAGTCTATAAAGCCTATTTTGTTAGTCCTTAGCTGTATAGTAAGAGAGCTTTATGCCTTAGCTAGGCCTTAATATATCCTTAATCTCTGCTTACTAATTTCTCTACTTTGTGCAAGGCTTAAGGCTTGCTAAAGTACTGCTAGATAAACGCTTTATAATAATTGCTAGTTCTCTAACTAAGATGCTCTAACTATTTAGTAATAGAACTAACGTTATTATTACACTTCTGTAAGCAGCGTAACCGCTTCTTATAAGGGTTTTTCTTATAGTAGGGAGTATTCTAAGGCTTAGTTTAGCTTTGTCTCTGTATTAAGCTTAAGAAGGCGTTATTTATGCCAGCTATACTTTCTAGCACCTAGTATTATAGTAGTGTAGCAAGGGCGTCCCTATTATAAGTTAAGCTTCTTAATAATTTAGAGATAGCTTTTATAAATAAGTTATCTTATATCTATAACTATAAGTCTGTAACAAGAGTCTATTTAGATATTGTCAAAGGAAACAGAAGAGGCAGAGAGTAAGTCTCTGCTTTAAGGACTAGAATAGGCGTAGCCTTGTAAGCCTTAGCTATTACATGTAAGTACCTGTTCTAGATAAGCGAAAGTTTGGCAGTATTTAATTTTGTACCTTATAACTTGTTAGGAAGATGCTAAATAGCTAATACGTAAGTTATTACTAGTTTAATAATAGCGTTATAAATGCGTCTTATATATAAGAGGAAAGCGCTTTATATAGAAGTTAATAAAGCTATAAATATAAGCGTCTATTAAGTCATCTTTTAAAGCACCTTTTTAATATAAGGGCCTTATTTTAGTTAAGTATTAATCTAAAGTCTGTTATAGCTACTATACTTGTTAGCTGCTAGTGCTAAGGCCGCCGGGTATTAATTAGTATTACATATTAGTAAGGGATATGCTCACTATATAGGAGCGACCCTAGTGCCATCCTTGTCGGCTTTATAATCTTAGGATAGCACTTAATATAGGCTAAAGATCTTACGTACTTGTTGCCTACTTCTAATGTGACATATAACATTATCTTAAGACTTCTTTTTAACTAGAAATGGTCGTTAAACTATCGACTATAAGAGATCTGTATCTCTAGACCTGTTGCCAGCTTATTCTAGGTCAGTATTAATATTCGAGGTCAGACTTAAGTTTAAAGTAAGCCTCTCTGATACCCTTTGCGCCCCTGATAAGGTTAAAGAAGACAAGGAGATTCAGACCTCTGAATTTAAATAAGCAGAATCCTTATACCTAGCAAGTAAAAGAACAGGGCGCCCTGTATATATATATATAATAACTCTGTAGTTAAGGCGGAATATAAACATAGGGTTAATATACTTTAGAGCTATTAGATAGCTGCCTTGTTCAAAGGAGCTACTAACCTTTTCTCTATCTTGATAATTGTGACACCCTCTTAGGTCTTATCGCATTTCTCCCCTAACTTACGCAATACTCTATTAGAGCCAAGCCACGCATTAACAATAGTAACATCTACTAGCGACCAGTTACTAACATATAAGAATGCAGAGGCAGCTACCCAGTTTAATATAGCTGTCTTTAACCTATCTAGTCTGGCCAGGATCAACAACCTTATCCCTAATGCTGAGACTAATTATTGAAACCCTATCCTATCCTTTAACCTCTCTAATCCTCTTGTCAGAGTAGCTTAGCTGAGAGTGATCATACTAACCAATCTTTAATCCGGTCAACGTCATTCTAGCTAAGCTGCGGCAATAAGGAGTGCAAGAACGAAGCCACCTTGATACAGAAGAAAGCTAAGACGCAAGAGAGAACTCGGACGCTCTATTGGATCTGATAAGGATAAAAGTAGCTACTATAAAGGACATCAAGAGCCTTAACGTTACAGCAGAAGTTATTAGGGAGAACCAGGAGAGCCTGACCCTAACAAAGGCATGTTGCTAGCTACAACAAGATTAGGCAAGGATAACTTATGTACATACTTGCTTTGCTAAATCTATTTATAAATAACTATAGCATACCTAGGTTAGGCAAAAACGCGCGTGCTTTAATAGCCAGGCTATATTAGTAGCCTTATTAAAGTAGCAATATAGTATATTATATCGCTAACTACTATAAATGCTATTAATCCTACAAGCCGCGCAATAAGATACCTAGTCTTTTACATTTTTTACCTATCTCTCTTCGACTGTAGAACAACCTCTTAATAGATTTCTATATACCTAGTACTATTAATAATAGATGTAACGCTATTTTTATAGTAATAAATCAGTTGAGCAAGAGACATATTTACTTACTAATAAAGAAAATAACTATTATAACTACTGCAGCCGACCTCTTTTATAAGTATATATAGCGATTTAAAGAATGCTTAAAGACTATTACTAGTAATAAAGGACCGCAATTTATTAGCGCCTTTCTTAATAAGCTATCTTGCCTCTGTTATGTTAAACTTAAGCTATTAATATCAGCACATCCTTAGACAGATAGCCAAACAAAAATCATTAATTAGATTATTAATACAAGGCTCTAACTATTTGTGAACCACTTTCAAGACAATTAGGCTTATCTTTTACTAGCATTAGATGCTGCAGGGTTAGCTCTAGTTCACAAATCTATAAGACTAACACCTTATATAATTAAGTATAGCTAAGAACCCTGTCTGGATTTCGACTAGACACAGATAAGTGACGGCTCACGCTAGAATGTATAAGAAAGAGCTACTCAAGAGCAGGCAAGGAAGCATTTATGTTATATTAATAAGGTAGTAAGCTAGGCTAGAATGAATATGATCTCAGCTCAGGCTTAGCATGCTTATCAAGCTAACAAGAAACGTCGCTCACCTGATTTCTACCCAGGAGACTTTATATTCGTTACTAAGAAGCTATGAAGAACAGATAGACCCTCTGACAAGCTGGACTATCCTGTCGCAGGCCCCTTTCGCATTTTAGAAATAGTAGGCCACTCTTACAAGCTAGAGCTCCTGTCCTCCTATTGTATCTCGCTGTTATTACACACAGATCGGCTACGTAAGGCAGATAACAATCCTCTCCCTGGCCAGGTTCCTACTCCGCCTCCTGTAGTTGAAGTCGATAGAGATCTTAAGTAGGAGGTTAAGAAGATTCTGTCATTAAGAATTAGTAAAGGTCGACTAGAGTACAAAATATAATGGCAAGGATAGGACCCTGACGACATATAATACATTACTAGCAATCTGCGAAATGCTCCTCTGGCATTACAAGCTTACTATAACACGTACCCACAGGAAGCTGGTCCACCTACTTCCGATCTGCGTACTCACAGGAAGCTGGTCTACCAAGCGACTCCAGCACTGGCTTGATAGCGCCCTGAGAGACAAGCCACTCTCAGAGCATCTGGACGACAATAAAGCAACCACACAAAGAACTCGGAAAACAAGCCAACATACGTCGTAATGCCGTTGGTCTTGTGATGCTATTATTGTGCTGTTGCTCTGCTGCTGTTCTACTGTTGTTTTCTTATTAGACATGAGGATATGTCAAGCCTTCTAAAGGGGGGGGGTGATGTCACGGCTGTTATACTTGTTAGCCACTAGCGCTAGGGCCGCCAGGTATTAATTAGCACTACGCGTTAGTAAGGGGCATGCTCGCTATATAGGAGCGACCTTAGTGCCATCCTCGTCAGCTCTGCAGTCTTAGGATAGCACTCAATATGAGCTGAAGATCTCGCGCACTCATCGCCTGCTTCCAATGTGACACGTGATAAAGTCCTAGTACTCTAATGTCTGTTTTCGTCACTATTAAGGTGCTAGCTACGTTAATTATTTCTTTTATATTAAACTTCCTTAGGTTTCTTATAAGGTGAATCAGCTTATACTTTTGCGGCGTAAAGACAGCGCTATAACAGCAGGCCTAGCGTGAGCACTTATTATGTAACTGCTCTAGGCATCTGCAGTTCTCCTCTGTACTTTAGCTAAACACAAGTATATTAATGTTATTAACAAAGCTAAAAGCGCTTGCCTTAGTCCCTTGACGATTAGTGATATCTAATAGATTCGTATTATAGAAGAGGTACAGAATAGGCGAGACCAGAAAGCCCTAAGGGATCCTTATACAGACCTCAAATCTCTTAGACATCTTGTCACTTATAGAGAATATAGAAGCCCTGTTTAATAGGAAGCTCACTACTTATTTAATAATTATAAGAGAGATTTTACGCTTTCTCAGATTATAGATTAATTATTAATATAATATTA
>NW_006913490.1:0-5401 GCF_000464535.1 Endocarpon pusillum Z07020
ACTTAATATAGATTTGTAAATGCTTAACTACCTAAATAAGTCTAGATAGCTTCAGATTTATTAGCTAATAGTTGCGTTGAGTAAGCGTTAAGCACTTCAAAAGAAAAATAATAGACCTTAGTATTATCTTTAAGGGCTTAAGAAGGTCTTTAGCTTTTACACCTTTAAGTTAGTATATAATAACGCTAAAACTAAGCTCTTTTAATGTATTAAGAAATATATATAGCACCTTCGCAGGATCGAAATAATGTAGGATATCTGTAGCCTTAATAAATACGCTTTTGAGGTCTTGAAACGCAGCAGTATACTTGCTCTTTTATAACTTTCTGAATTTCTTTGCTCTGCAGCCTTTTCTCTCTTATAGCTTCTCTAATAAAGATTCTTTTTCTCTTTTAAGGCCCCTTAAAAGATGATTATTTTAAGCAGTTATAGCATTTTAGCATATTATACGAAATAAGGAACTTATTAATAGTACTAACTTACAAAGCTAATAAAGCGTTTAAGGTTATAGCGAAAAACTAGTAATATTAGTAGTAATAGTAACAGACATAATTTAAGAGATCTACAAAAGCAAGAAGACTAGGCACTTAGGCTATATAAAGACAAGGAAGGCCATCACGAATAATAGGTATTATATCTTAAATAGATATATATTAGTCAGAAGATTTGTGCGGAACTATTATATCTATAAGAGGATTAAACCTGTATATTAGTTCCTTATAAGCCTATTATAACCTCTTCTGATTCCTAAGCGCCTTTAGTAAGATATCTTGATAAATTTCGTTACAAGATTACTAATATTAAAAGGCTATAACGCTATTCTAATAATTATTAATTAGCTAAGCAAGAAATGCTACTATATCTTTTACACAACTATAGAGGAGGGCATAACTTCAGAGAAGACAGTTAAGATATTATATAGAAATATATAAAAGCTTTATAAGCTTCCTTAGATAATTATATCTAACTAAGGGCTATAGTTTGCTAATAAAGTATAAAAATAATAATGCTAAATCTTAGGAATCAAAGTAAAGTTATCTATAACTTATTATCTATAGATAAATAGCTAGACAAAAGTCTCTAATATAAAGATAGAATAATACTTAAAGGCCTATATAGATTTTATATAAGATAATTAGAATAATCTTCTCTTAAGTACTAAATTTATTATAAATATAATAGTATTTAAGTCTATATAATTATTATTATTTATAAGTATATATAACTAGATAGCAGAATAATTATAGCTATTATCTAATAAAAAAGGGTTAGAAGTAGGCACAAGAGTATCTAAAGGCTACATAGTTGTGGCAACAAGAGCAGGCGAATAAGCATTGCCAGAAAATTAATTTTAAAGAAGAAGATAAAGTCTGGCTATTAACAAAGAATATTAGCATAACAAGACCTTATAAGAAACTTGATTCGAAATAGATTAGGCTATTCCCTGTTATGAAGAGGCTTAGGCAGAGTTTTTATTTAGAACTGCCTTTATTAATAAGGATTTATAATATGTTTCATATATTATTGCTAACTAAGGACCCTGCCGACCCTCTGCTAGAGCAGGAGTACCTACAGCCTCTGCTAGTAGAGACAGAAGAAGAGGAGGCATAAGAGATTAAAGATATAGTCAACGTTAAGAGAGTAAGTAAAGCATAAAAGATACAAGTAAGATAGGTAGGCTAGCTAGAGGACCTAACTTATTACCTTATCTTAAACTTTAAAAGCTCTAAAGACCTACTTAAAGACTATTTTAAAAGGCACCTAGCGAAAGAGGTACCTAATTAGTTAATTTAAGGCAGAGTACAGAAAATTAAATAAGAATATTATGTAATAGATTTAGTTATACATATATAGTTAAATATTAGACTAACTAAATAAGGAATTGCTAAGCTTAGTAACATTAGGATAAAAGTAGACTTGCTTTTTTATACTCTTAATTAAAGGCAATTAATTTTTTTTAAAGGAGGGGGTAATATAATAAATAATATATTTCCTTTATTATAATATAGGAAATATATATGCTAGTTATATACTTAAGAGGCAACACCTATAATTAACTTATAGTAATAAGTAAACTCCTACTATAAAGCGCTTATTAAAGCGTGTAAGCTATTCAGATAGATTACGAATAAAGAGATTCGCCTTACCTGATTAGAGAAGCCTAAACTTTACTATATAGCAGGAGGCCGGATTAGGAACTATAAATACTCTATAGCCTATAGCGTGACCTACGCACATACAGGCCTTATCTGCTAGCGTTAGAGTATATAAATCTGTGTATAGCTACATTATAAATAGATTCTCTAGCTTTTATTTTAGCAATCTATAGACTATTAACTTGTTTTAGTTTCAAGCTATTATAACTACCTTGTCTCTTCTTTAGTTCTAGACTATATATATCTGTTTAGTAAGGAGCTTTAGTACTGCTTTAGTTAAGCGGTTGCCTCTTACTCTTATCTGCATTTCTAGAAGAGCATTATATTGCTTAGCTAAGAAGGTAATTTATCGCGCTATAATAGACTCTAGCGTCTTATTTATTATATTAAGTAAGGCTATTAGTCTATAGGCCTTAGAAGATAAGTAGTCTAGTTTATTAGGCTTTCTTAGAGCTAATGTGTAAGCCTCCTGAAAAGCATATAGGTAGTATCCTAATGATGTATAGGGAGAATAAGTGAGTAAGCGCAGGTGTAAGCTATAGTTGACGCAGGCCTGAAGGATCCTGTTAGGGATCCCATTAGGGCCCGGGGCTCTGTCCGCCCCTGTGTGCTGAATAGCGTTCTGTATCTCCTCTTTAGTAATGGCTGTAAGGCAGTAATGTGCCGGCAGGTACACTGTGTCTTTAATATTATCAAGAAGTGCCTCTAGTGGTGGCGGGAAGAAGGCAGTTTTAAGCACCTTAACCTGATCGTTGAAGGTGTGTGCTATAGCGCCCTAGGTTGCCAGCGGTATGAACTTAAGGGAATCACGTGGGCGATAGCTATCAGCTCTTGCCTATTTAGCGAGTTTCTATAGACCCCTAAAGTCGTTGCAAGTGTGTTTAATTCCTATTCTAAAGTTGATCCGCTTAGCTTTATTAATAGCTCGCTTTTTGTGGTTGTTTGCTTATTAATACCGCGTCTAGTCCTCTTCCTGTCTTGTTAATATCTATACACAGCGAAGTTGACGGGTATTCCTCACTGCCTCTGAGCACTCTAGGGTCTAGAAAGACTTGTTATAGGTATTCTGTCGTGCTTACAGAACCGCTTCGCTAATAATCTTGTTGAGATAGTCTTGAATCTCTGCTACGTAGGCGTTAATTGTCTTAGGCGTGTTAAGATACCTCTTTAGTAGTGCTGTTGTAGTCATTTCCGTTACCTTACTCATATTGATAAGCTTCTAGGCTCTCCTTAGCCTCTTTATACAAGGCGTGCTTTTTATGCGTAACTAATTCGAGAGAGGAAGGTAATTAGCTGATTAGCATAAGTCATGTTCTACTTAGCAGTAATCAAGTTGTAAGGTTAATAAGACAGAAATAAATACTAGATTAATAGTTAAGCAGAGGCCTCTTATCTCTTAAGTAATAGTGCTTAAGAGAAGAACTAGTTCTAGTTTAGTATTAGTAATAAAATTAATTAATTATTTTGCTGCTTTATACTTAATGCTATATAAGGAAAACGCTATATTTAAGAGATTTATATATATTTATTTATTTATTTTTTTATTTTTTTTTCCTCTTTAATTTATTTCAGATTTATTATATAAATCTATATAGGCCTAACTATATAAAGGGCTATAGAATAAATGACGATTAAGGAGACAATATACTTAAAGTAAGCTCTAAGGGCTCTATATGACTGTAGAAAGGAGTTAATAAAGGAGAATAGTAAAGTTAGATGACTTAAGGGCGCATCGCCTATAAGTCGTATGCAACTAGGGAGAATTAGGCTAGCAGGTTAGTCTGAAGGATAAAGCGAATAGCCTAGGTCGCTTCTTTATGGCTATTAAGGAGCTTTTGCATATTAGAGAACAGGTGGTTACTTAAGACGCGTCTCCGGAGCTAAGACTATATAGGGCAGGAGAGAAGAACATGCTGCACTGTTATAGTCCCTAACCTGCACCTGTAATAAAGGCTAGGCACAAAGAGTACTTAGCGTTTAAAGAGGAAGGCATTAAATCTGATTACTCTAGTCCTAAGCTAGGTTAGCAGGGCACTATATGCTTTTAGTCAGCTAGCATAAAGCCTATAATTCGCAAAAGAAACGCAGGGGAAGAGCTTAGCGATTCTACAGATTTGTACTCTGTTTTTCTAGGACTAGTCCTAATGCTCCTAGACTCTTCTTTTTATAATCCTTTTAATTATAGAGAAAAAGCAAGTTATAGGCTCTTAATATAACAGAATACTTATAACAAGTCTTTCTAGACCCTAGAGTGCTTAAAGGCTAATTCGCAAAAGAAACGCAGGGGAAGAGCTTAGCGATTCTACAGATTTGTACTCTGTTTTTCTAGGACTAGTCCTAATGCTCCTAGACTCTTCTTTTTATAATCCTTTTAATTATAGAGAAAAAGCAAGTTATAGGCTCTTAAAAGGGGCCTATAGCCCTTGCTGCTTTATTAGTATAGTTGTCCGCTATTTTATTGCCCTTAATCCCTTTATGTCTAGATAGTTATTATAGTTTAGTTAAGATTTCCTTCTATTTAAGCTCCTTAATAGCTAAATAGATGTCTTTAAAGAATAATTAAGAGTAAGTTAGGTCACCCTTTAAGAGAAACTATAGGATTGCCTAATTATTAGAGTAAATAATAGTTATATAATTAGATAAAGGGGAATTAGAGCGGATTAAGAGGAGCCTAAGCGTAAGAAGAATACTAGTAAGTTCTTTATAGAATACTTATATATTATTAATAGTGCCTAAAGCGCAAGAAAGGTATATAATTACACTTATAGCTATAGCTAAGATCCTATTATTCTGACTGCTATTATCGCAGTATATGCGTATAGATAACGTATATAAGTCGCATATATATAGCCAGGTTGCTATCTCTTTTAAAGAGGCGATTTTAATATTAAGAGGAACGCGTTATAAAGGGTCAGTGCTTAGATTCCTTACCTTAAGACGAGATAGACTACCTGTATAACTTTTTATTTATTCTTTTAGTAAGTAAAAAAGGGTAATAAGAGGCTTAACCTGCCTGCCTCTGCTGCCTTAACCTTATTAATAGATATAGCTTACTATAATTTTAATTATGCTATAAAGGTCTATTACTAACGTATAATAAATTAAGTTAGCTATAGACATCTTTATATAAAAGTATATTAAGGGAGTAAACGTTTTGACCTTAAGCGCTTATATAGCAGTAACTTTATAGGTTCCTGTAATAGCCTAAAGATAATGTTCTTAGATAGCTTATAATTTGTTTTTAA
>NW_006913491.1:0-35885 GCF_000464535.1 Endocarpon pusillum Z07020
AGAGTTATAATCTAATATTATTAGAGTTAATGTCTTTAATAAGCAGGAGTTGGCTACTCTAATGTCTTTTTCGCCTGATCTAGGTTTTAGTAATAATAATTTGCAAGTATCTTAAGGCTAAGGTTTGTTTCTAGTTCCTATATATTGAATAGGATAAGATTTTAATAATTAGTCTTAGTATTAGGGGTAAGGTTATTAATCCTAATCGGACTAGATAAGTTAAAGATAGCTATATTAAATTAGGCAGCTGCCTCTGCATTCTTGTATATTAGTAACTAGTCACTAATAAGTATTACTATTATTAATGTATAGCTTAGCTCTAATAGAGTATTACGTAAGTCAGAGGAGAAATACGACAGGACCTAAGAGGGTATCGCGATTATTAAGATAGGGAAAAAGTTAGTAGCCCCTTTAAACAGGGCAGCTGTCCGACAGCTCTAGAGTATGTCGACCCTATGTTTATACTCCGCCTTGACCACAGAGTCCTTATATATATGTGTACAGGGCACCCTGTTCTTTTACTCACTAGGTACGAGGATCCCGCTTATTTGAATTCAGAGGTCTGAATCTCTTTATCTTTTTTAACCTCATCAGGGGCGCAGAGGGTGTCAGAGAGGCTTGCTTTAAACTCGAGTCTAACCTCAAATGTCAACACCGACCCAGAATGAGCTGGCAACGGGTCCAGAGATACAGATCTCTTGCAGTCGATAGTTTAACGACCGTTTCCAGTCAAAGAGCAGTCTTAGGATAATGTCACGTGTTACGTTAGAAGCAGGCGACAAGTGCGTGAGATCTTCAGCCTATGTTGAGTGCTATTCTAAGACTGCAGAGCTGACGAGGATGGCACTGGGGTCGCTCCTATATAGCGAGCATGCCCCTTACTAACGCGTAGTGCTAATCAATACCCGGCGGCCCTAGCGCTAGCGGCTAACAAGCATGACAGCCGTGACAGGTGCTGTGAGCATTATTATTATCCTTTATAAGTATCTAATCCTCTTCCTAATTAGGAGTAATAAAATCGTTTAAAAACATTAAATAATCTGCTTAAATTAGACGTCCTCTAACTCCTAAGCCTTAATAAAAGTAGAGCTGACTCTTGAAATTCCATTTAATATATATAAACACATGCTAAATTTGATTTCTTTGTTTAAATCAAAATTAGATCTTTTCTAACGTATTTCAAGCATTTTTATTACAATAATAATGGATTCGAGTTTGTTATTAAAAGACACAAGTAAAGTAACATTTATTATTATAGTAATAACGTTTAAAGTTATCTAAATACTAATATTAATATTTAAATCCTTATAATTTGTGCTTCTTAATTAATTCTTAATATATAAATTTTTTTTATTACGTTATAAATATACTTATTCTATATTCAGCTATATTTCTTTATATAGCACGTTCAGATCTATTAGCTAGGCCAAGTAAGCTTGCCACAGCTAAATAAGTAGAAGTTCCAAAGCGAAATGAAGCATTTTTGACTGTTTCGATAGCATCACGTTCGTGAGGAGCTAAAACAGCTTTTCGCCCTCGATTATGGATCTGTTCGCTTCGGCGCGCTATTTTTGATTTGAGGATTCGATAGCCTGTTGCTTCTGCTATATTATGCTTCTTAAATAACTCCTTCCGAGTTAATTTGCCTGCTGTAGAACGCGCGTCGCAAAGGAGGCGCATGCGCCGTGGAGTATCAACAATAGTATTTGCTTGTCGCTCAGCTATAGGACTCAACGAAATCGAGGGATGAGCCTGTCGGCAGGTTCTGCGGTCGGTTTTGTTTGATCTGGCCATTTTTGAGATAATTTGAAGCAGAATTGGTAGAGCTATAGAGGTTAGAAAAGAGTGGGTGGTTAATAGGGGATGCGAGAACTATCATTATTTTTGGCACGTGCCATCGGCCCTTTGCCTTCGATGGCGCGAGAGCGAGAGAGACGGGAAAAGAAGGCAAGGCATTGGCGAAGATTCAGGGAGAAGTGGGAGCCATCGGCTGCCCCTGATGTGCATCCTCACGTAGTGCTTACATCAGATCCACTAGGTACTTTGGCTCGCTGACCTCTACTTCATAGCATCCTTCATGCCGTGTCTTGCTCCTCTCTGTATCAGAAGTTTTTTCGAAGACTTCTTGTCAGATTTGCATGCGAAGTCAAGCGCTGTATGTCCATCATTGGTTTCCGCGTTGATATTAGCGCCGTAATCCAGCAACAGCGATATAAACGTTAAGCGAGCCTGTGTATCATACATCCGATTTTGGATGAGTCTGTGGAGAGGTGTATAACCATGGGATCCCCGAGCATCGACGAAGGCTCCACTGGTGAGCAAGGTTTGTGCAACCTCTATATGGTCACCGTGAGTGGCTAAGTGAAGCGCCGTGAACTCTGATTCAGCGGCTAAGCGAAGCGCAGTGCACTTTGAAGTTTCGGTCCTTGCATCTATATCCACCCTTGGGCTTGAGATCATAGCTCGAACAACTCCAGCATGGCCCTGTTCAGCTGCCCAATGAATGGGTGCTCTTCCCATATCATCTCGCGGAGCGGGGTTCGCCATTCGCCCCAGTAACAGCGTAAATATGGATGCGTGACCGTTCTTTGTAGCCATGTGCATCACTGTACGGTTGTAAACGCTCGTTCCATCCACATCCGCCCCGCTTCGTAGAAGCTTATAAACCGAAGCTTCAATACCAGCAGCCGCTGCCCATACCAGAGCAGGAGCGCCGAAGGCGGAATCTTTGGCGCGCCAATCAGCACCTTGATCCAGTAGAAGAGAAACTGCGTCCACTTGTTTGTATATGATAGCACGATGTAAAGCTGTTTCCCGAAACATGACAGCCGATGCAGCGTTCCCCCACCTAACTTAGTTCAACACTTTACTAGCCCAAAAAAACATACTTTCGTGGCCCCAAACGTTGAGCCACTGTTCTGCCTCCATCTTCATAGGATTCTTAGTGTTGACATCGATTCCGATGTGGATCAAATGTTCCAATGTCTCTAAATCGCCCTGAGAAGCAGCTTCAAAGAATTTATAGATATCTTCCGTAGAGATTTTTCCTGTCCTGGATTGTACAAGGTCATGGTGTCTTGCTCCTTCCGCACCCCATGTCTGCTCTAAAATCAGAGTTTTCTGCGTCTCGTCATATGGGTGCTGAATGTTATAAACTGGCAAAAGAGCCGGACCGGTCTTGTTTGAAGTGGATTTGGGAGCTGTGTTCGAATCACCTAGTCCGCCGCTGCTGGAATCTGGCATAATGGAAACATCTACTGCTTCCTTACGGGCCTGCCAATTGGGAGGTATCTTTGGAATGTGATATTCTCGTGTTACAATGTTATTGTAGGATAATTGTTGTCGAGATTGTATGCCATCAGGCGTACTATAGTTTGCGGCTGCGGTCAGGTCAGTGGGAGATCCTTCAACCAGCGGATGAGCGACTCGGGGTTTGAACGTTCAAGGTTACTCACCGGTCTTTGTCTTACTCGTTTCCCATATTCCTGAAGAATCTTACTGCTCGAGGTTGCGAATGTTGGCTGATCTTCTGCCTTTGACCAACGCACGTCCAACGACTTTTCGCCGGATTCCCTCGTCGACCCACCGGTAAGCCAGGGCGAAGTAAGGGCTTCTTGTGCACTTTTCCTCTGAGAGGGTTCGGCCATGAGCAACTGCTTCAGAAACGAAAGCGCATTCATTGTGACCTTGTTGTCTTGCAAGTTTTGGACTGGAAAGTCAAGTTTGCCACGACAAAATTTGCGAAGCTCGAGGTTGTTGGAAAATGGAACGCTCAATGTTAAAAGAACATAAGCGACGCATCCGAGGGACCAGATATCGACCGCACTGGTGTATTCGGATGTAAATTCGCTCCCTTCGCAGATTCCAAAAATTTCTGGTGCGATAAAATTCATGGTACCTGCGATGGTACGAAGAGCGGTGTCGCTCGATTCAACACGTTTCGAGATGCCGAAATCTCCTATTTTGACCCACCAATTCGGGCCTGGGCTGACAACGAAGATGTTCTACGCAGTCAAGACAGTCAGTATATTCAGCAAAAGAAATGAAACAATGACTCGTACCTGAGGCTTAAGGTCACGGTGAGTTATAGAACGCTCATGCATGACACAAAGACCTTCCAATATTTGCGTTGTGATGGCTTTCGCCTCGTCTTCAGGAAGCCTGGATCGGACACATTGCTGCAGGTCTCCGTGTGGGATGTACTCCATTGCAAGATAAATGCTATTCTTGGACTCATACCATCCATGGAAAAGAACAAATACCTCCTCGTGCTAAGGTAGTTATTAGCAAAGGGGTAATTGCGGGTCTTGGTTTTGACCATTAAAGCCATTGCCTTTGCAAAGGCTTGTAGCACTTTTGCAAAATCGTTGGAACAAATACAGCCTGAGGGCAACATGGACCCGCTAACAACAACACACGAGGGGAAACTATCGCAATGAAATTCCTGTCCGAGAGACATACCTTGGTTAGGAGAGCCATAGCCAACAGTTCCCTACTATAATCCACTGGTGCGCCTGAAGCCAACAACTTTGGTACTCGCTTTACAGCACGCTGACTCTCGACACCGTCCGTCTCCTCTCGTTCCAGGTACACGGTTCCATATGCGCCCTTCCCTATTCGCTTGACCGTGTACCATCTTTTCTTGATGGTCATCTTTCGCCTGCCACTAGCAGGGTCCGACTTGTGGACCACTTGCAGGGTATAGTCGTGGTGGAACTCTGCCACGAGCTTGTAATGGTCTATGAGGTTGTTAGAGGATGTAGCAAATAGCGTACGGAGATACCAATTGAATTGATTTAGTTACTCCTATCAAGAGGAGCATTTGCTCACACTAATAGCTATAGAAGCGCATTACTGCAACAGCTCAGAAACAGCATTTGGCGTTCAATTCGTATAACAATGCTCACTGCCATAAATAACAGGGCGTAAAAGTTACAAGAGCGTTTCGTGCGTTTCGCATGCGGGGACCCCTGTATCAACCTGCTAATACGTAACAGATACGTATCGTATGCGCAGGGATTCTGACAGAGGTCTGAGGAAGTCATCTGCGTGAGGGCGAAGGTTTAGGCTGCCACTGGATGAGCAGTCGAAAGTGGAGGGCGTGTCGAGTTGTTGCTGGTTTCATAGCAATACCGAGTACGTCGCGCTCTTCAAGTCAGTGGTTCTGGAATTGCCTGCAAGGCTACGTGCGGAGCTGAATTGATGGCCTATCCCAACCCTTGATATATCAACCAATCAACTGACAGCCAGAATCCTGAGAGTAGAGACACATCCACTACTGGTAACATTGCTTTACTTAATCTACCACGATGATATATCCTGTTCCCCAACATCCCAACATCCCAACATCCCAACATCCCAACATCCCAACATCCCAACATCCCAACATCCCAAAACGTCAACATTAACGTCGAACAGCTTCCACGCTCGTAGACGCTGAAATCCCAGCTTCGAACAGGGTCTACTACATAATCACTCATCCCGCTTCTTAACCCACCCCAGTCGCTTCTCCTATCTGTGGCTTCGATCACCCCAAGAAAGAATGAATCACAACCTTGCTTCCTTTTCTCTTCCCCTACTGCTCTAATTTTGGCTTGATCCATGTCTTCCGACCCTTTTCTGTTTGTCTCTCTTTCTACAAGAATATATGAGGAGGAAGAGGAGAAAGGCCACCCAGACAGAGTTCGGAGATGGCGGTGACGACGATGACGGTGACGACGATGACAGTGACGACGATGACGATGACGATGACGATGACGACGATGATCAAATCGGAAAAAGCTCTCTCCCCTTCCCCGAAAAGCCGAACACGTAACCAACCAACCCACTCGACGACGATGACACAGCACCATGACGACGATGACGGTGACGACGATGACAGTGACGACGATGACGATGACGATGACGATGACGACGATGATCAAATCGGAAAAAGCTCTCTCCCCTTCCCCGAAAAGCCGAACACGTAACCAACCAACCCACTCGCTCCGAAATGCACAGCACCAAAATTCATGACACAGATAGAGCATGACCAGCCCCCCTTCAAAGGACAGAAAGGTCATCCAACAGGTTGAAGGAGGCGCTATCAAAGGACTGCCGCAGCTGGAGCTGGAGCTGGATCAATCCATCCTCTCCTCCCCTTGAACGCCGCGACTCAGATCTCATCTGTAGCTCGTGCTCGTTCAGAATTCTGGATATCTGAGAATACCCGTCTTCCCGGCCCAAAAGAGCATTCCCTTCATTATCCGCGTTACCTTTTTTTTCTCTTTCTTTTCTGAGGCCTAGGGGGTACGGCAAAAGCCGAATGGGAAGGTGAAATAGGATAGAGCGCGTGACTCGGGTAGACTGTAGAGGTGAAATGTTGTATTGTGGTCGGATGGACGGATGGACGATCGGTTGACTAGTTGAGTAGGGCTGATCATAAAGAGCGACAAGATCCAAAAAGGGCCTATCTGTCTATCTATCTATGCACGGGATATGCCAGGTCTGAAGCATCGCCACCACCATCCACGAATGTATCCACTCTCCCATCAACCTCCAATGATCATTTCTCTTCTTTACCCTCTACTCCCACCAGGTCGATATCTCATCCCTAGCACACCCTGGCCCTCCTGTCCCTGCGTAGTCCACACTTGTCCATCCGCAGGCCCGCTCCCGCCCCCGCCTCCGCTCCCGCTCCCGCTACCAACCACATTCCCCTCCCCACCACCACCACTTCCACACCACCCCAAACTCTCATTAGTTCTCCTCCTCTCCCTCCGGCTACTCTCCTCCCTCCGAGCCTGCATCTCCCTCTCGACCCTCCACCTCTCAATATCCCTTTCATCTCTCCTCTCCCTGCTCTCCTCCCTCCTTCCTCTTTCCCTCTCCTCCTCCCTCCTCTTCCGTCGGGCAGCGCTCCTCAACCAGGGCCGATCAGCACCATACCAGCCACCACCATCCCACTCTTTGTCCGTCATCTCACAGCAACAGATGCAGAACCAGTGGATGCAGTGCCAGAGCCCTGACTCCGACTCCTTCTCCTTTTGGGGCGCAGGAGTAGATGTGGACGGAGAAGGAGTGGTGTGGGCGGTAGCGTTCTCGTTGTCCGCGTTCTCGTTGGCTGAGGGGGGTCTAGTTGCTGCATGATTGCCATTCTCATTGTTCTCAAGGGAGTTCTGGGGGGCCGGTCGGATGGTGGAATTCGTGGTAGTTCGATATAGGAATTCACTGGTGCCAGCTGCGAGGTCGTCGTCGTTGTTTTCGAGCGGTGTTTGTCGGGTCAGGGATATGGCGCGGTTGTCGGAATCTGGATGCAGCAACTCGTTTAGACCAACTGCGAGGTCGTCGCCGATGACGACGATAGACGCTTGTGCTTCGTGCGGTGTTGTTGGTTGATGTTGTAGCATTGCTGCTGGTTGGGCTTGTGCCACGGCTTCTTGCGGCACTGCTGTCTGAGGTCGCCCAACCTCCTCTCTTGAGGCAGCTACTTCTTCCCTCCACCGCTCTGTAGCTCGACTCTCCCAACTAAACAATGTAGTTAACCGTGAAGAGATGCTAGCAGGGCGATGTACAGCACCACTCATCACTGTGTCTTGATGACCTTGTGATTGTGCAATACTCTCCGGTTGCCCTACAGACCTAATACAGCCACCGCCTTCAGCAGGAGCATCTTTCCGTTCTCCTCCTGCTGCACTAACCGCTCTCTGTATGGGATGGCTATCAAGCCCTCGACTGCTGATGCCATGTCCACTGACTCTGCCACCAAATCTACCGCGAACGAACGTTCCATCGTCGGCTCGTAGGACGCCTGCAGGCAGAGATGCTCTCCGTGGCTGTGTCGTCCAAGGCGACGAAGAGAAGTCAATGTTGAACAGGATGAAACGATGGAGCAAGCCGCTTGGTCTAGCGGCTTGAGAAGACGGCGAACTTAGATTGCCTGCAAGTGCCGCTGCGGCAACCGAGGTATCTGGGAACGATGGCACAGGCTGCGTGGGCCTACCAATGCGCCACCAAGACGAGAAACGCGCTGGCGGCTGGTTGAAAAAGTTGACAGCATCGGGGCTGCCGAACGATGGCACACCTGGTGGAGTGGGTGTACGCTCCGGACCGGGATAAGAAGGCTGTTGAGGCTCGGCTAGCTGAGAGTATCTCTCGCCAAATGAAGCAAGCAGCTCAGGATCTGAAGACGACGATATAGATGACCTTGTGCTTCTTACAAAACAATCAAGAGAGGGAAATTTGAGGCAATCGAGATCATCCAGTGAGAAGGCTCGACGGCGATAGGGCCGCGTAGGCAGCGACGTGTTCGGTAGCAAGGGAGGAATTTGTCGCTGCGAGACATGAATGGACTGAAGGGACTGTTGCGGATGGACGATGTTGACCCTCCGTGCCGGGCTCTGGCTCAGTCGAGTTCGGGCGAAAGATGGACCCGATGAGGTGAGGGTTCGCTGCTCAGCGATCGGTTCTAGCTGCGTAGGTTGGAAATCAGTGTTCGAAGGAGTCTGGAAGGGCAAGTTCGCTGGAAGAGAAGATGTCTGGACGACAGAGAAGGACGGAAATGGATCAGCTTGTGGATGTCTGGATGTCGTTGGCGATATATCGGGTGAGCTTGGGCTGTTTTCTGTAGCACGATCTCCTGAACAAGCAATGTCTGCATCCCATATCGAACTGTTGAAGTCCGGAACTGATTCGGAAGAGTCCAGACAATGGAAGAGAGCCCGAGAAGATCGAGTCCGCCGTAGGGATTTCGATGGTGCGCTTCGCGCTCGATGGGCCTCGTTCGTGAGATTCTCAAGGGGAGGGGAGTAGTCGCCCGGGTTGACAGTGCTTGTTACTGCCATCGATGTAGTAATGCGTCGAACAATGTTGTTTTGAGATGGTCTTCGGAGCTCACAAATATCTGCAATGCTAAAAAATGCTCCCGAAGAACTATATCATCCAAAGGGAAACACGCTGATAAACAGGAGAACGAATGATATGATAGAGCAAAGATGAGGACAACGGGACGCGAGCAAGACAATGAGAGCGTCTGTGTTGATCCAGCAGGCGCAATGAAAATACCAGGGCCACACCAAAAAGCATGGAAAGAGCTCTCAAGAGCCGCCACAGTCGTCCAAATCACACCAGTGAGCGGATCAAACATTTACACATATGGCGCATTGGACTCATCATGGACTCATCATGGACTCATCATGGACACATTAATCGATAACAAATCGAGATATGTAAGCCTCCATCTTCTCCTGAAACAGCTGTGGTCGATTGACCATGAACAGCATCACTTGAAGTGCTTCAACCCTTTCTCGAAGTGCAGGCGCCACTACCTTTGTCGCTTGCTCTATCCAGTACTGCCTCCTGTTCATGAAGGCTCGTGTTGCTGGTTCATAGCGGTCTTGATGACATGGAAGATCACAGACGAAAGCCGCGGCTGTGAGCATCTTCATGTCTGCATGAGCAGATTTCATTTCTATCATTTCAATGTCAAACCGATACATGTCCAGCAGTCGTCGGATTCTAACCACGTTTTCAGGATGAGGATAAATGGTAAGTGACCTTGCTATTTTCTTTCCCAGGCTAATACTGGGGTCTTCCGGGTCTGGATGTATCGAGTGCACACGTGTAGTATGTTGCCCAGCAGGCATTACCCTTGTGGTTGATGAATTGGGACTGGATGCCGCAGAATGCTTTTCCTTTAAGCTTGGCATTGTGTAGCGGGTTTGAAAAAACTGAACAGTGGACGGAAATAACGAGGTGTGTGTGTGTGTGCAAGTATTCATCATTATATATGCTGATATCGTATTGTTGTTGCCCGCGTCTCAAGCATTAGTTTGTTATGCCAAGCTCATGCATACACAACAGTATGACAAGAGAAACTCTTGATGAAACCGCGCCTGTAACACCTCATACATCAACCAATCTACCTGAGACGGATTTTATCAACATGCACCTCTCATGGTGGGTTTTGGTACAAAGTAAAATTGTCGACTCTTGGTCCCCAAAACGTCCATGGGGTGCAGACTTCATCTTCGTCTCGCATCAGCTTCATCAAAGATCTGTCCAAGGCAATATAATTTGCAGTGATAATGTCCAGTGCACAATGACATAATAACAGGCGATGGACTCGTTGTAGTCCTCCCACCATATATACGCCATATTGATGCCTGCTGGTCATAGAAAGGCGATGTATAGTGTAGTGGATGGAAATTTCGAAGGTGCCCCTGGGCGCAGTGTGGATTATTTTGAGTCGTTTGCAGTTGGCGCTCCTGCTGCTCGTCGAGAAGATTGTTGCTGCTCAGCCTTCAGACTTCGTACGAGCGCTTCAAGTCTTCTTCGTTCGTCTTGCTCCGCCTGGATCGACATCAGCAAAATGTCACAATAGTGTGGAAACAAAAAAGAGTCTTACCCGGAGAGCTTTCAGATTTTCGGCCCGGGTGTCTCGCATCATCTTTTTGAACTCGTTCTTCAAGACCATGGTCGAAGTGGAAGGGCTGCCGGGGCCCTGAACACCTGGACTTTTCATACCAAGCCACTTGACTTTCTCATCACTCAACTGTGCTTCAAGAGCTTCGCACTTTTCTCGCAAGGTATCCACCGCGGCTTCAAGTTGCTCGCGGTCCTTCTCAAACTCAATGCTGGCCTTGGTCATAAGCTCGTAGTCCTCGATGGTCTCCTTCAGCTCTTTCTGAAGTACGTCAACCTTGTTCTTGAGCTCAGAACTGCCCGACTCTTGGCCCTTGAGATAGTTGATTTCATTCTGCAGCGAAGTGTTCTTGTCGTTGAGGTCATCAATCTCTTTCTGCACAGCCGGGTTCATTGTAACATCGGCTGCTCTCTGCGCTCGGGTTCCATATGCGCCGTCTAACTCGGCGCGGACCACGGTAAGGTCAGTCTGTGCTCGAACCACAGCACTTTCCAGGTCCTTGATTTCATTGCGACATCTCTCAACCTCGGCTTCAGCCTGTGCTTTGTCAATTCTGGCTTCATCCAGATCTCCTTGGACCTCCGTTAATTGTCCTTCGAGATTCCTCGCGGCATCTTTCTCGGCTTCAAGTGTTTCCTGCAATTGTGTAAGCGTGTCATCCGCGTGCCGTCGAGCATCTCTCTCTTGTCGCAGTGACCCTTCTTGTTGAGCTAGGCTGTCCTCAGCACGGCTTCTGGCGTCCTTTTCTGCTTGCACTGCAGCTTGTAGCTGAGCAATGTTCTCATTAACTTGCCGTTGAGCATCATTGCCAGCCTGCAATGTGCTCTGTAATTTGGTTAAGCTCTCTTCCGCTCGTGACTTGGAGTCCTTCTCTTCCTGTAATGTTGTTTGAAGCTTGGAGAGACTCTGTTCTGCCCGCCCTTTGGCAGCCTTTTCTGCTTGCAGTACTCCTTTCAACTTGGCGAGATGGTCCTCAGCTTTCTTTTTGGAATCTCTTTCTGCCTGCAAGATTCCTTTCAGCTTGGTGAGATTGTCCTCGGCTTTCTTTCTGCCATCCTTCTCCGCCTGTAAAACTTTTCTGTCATCTGATTGCCGTTTTTGGTCAAGCAGGACGGACTCCTGACGCGCCGAGTCCAATTGTTCCATAAGGAGATGAATCTGGTTTGCTGATCTCTCGGCCTCTTCTTCAAGGACAGCCTGTTGGCGCCTTGCATTCGACAATTCATTGGTCAAGTCCATGATTTGAGCATCTCTTTGGGCATCAGACTTCGAATTGAGCTCCCTTTGCTGTTGGATCTGCCTCGATAGGATTTCCTTCTGCTCGACTAGATGCTCCACACGCTGATCTAGACGTTCTAAAACCATGTTAGAGAAGGAGAGTTGTGATTGGAGGCTTTTGCCTCTCGAGTCAGGTGCAATCCCTGATGGAGATTGAACAACGTTGTTCGTCTTCTGAAGCATGTCGTGCAGACGGAGGTTGATATCTTCCATTTGGTCTTCTGAATCATAGACTTCCCGTTGTGCATCTTGGACAGTCCGTGATTGAGCTGCTTCCATGGATTCCAGTGCTCGACCCAGGTAGTCCAGATGCGCCTGTATCTGAGCGCCACTCTGTTGTGCTGCCGGGCTAGTAAGCTTTTGCGGCGGCATATTGATCTGTTGATTCGGGTCCGCTTGAAGCACCATATCGCGTAACCGATTGTTCATGTCATCTAGCTGTTTCTCGGTATGCTCCAGCATTTGCAAATCTGCCTTTCGATCTCCTCCACTATGTTCGTCGAAGTACTCGAGACTCTTATACAGACTTCGATCGTCGAACTCGTCAAGGCCGTCAAAATGAGTCATGCTCTTATGATTAATGCTTGCCATGCTCTCAGGACTCCTCGGTAGGGTAGAGTTGCGAACATTCTTCTTGAGTCCTCTATGGGTTAACTGTAGTATCCCGGCGGTGTGCTCCAGAATACGCTTTTCCACTTCTTCAGAGCGCTTCTCCATATTGGACAGATCGTGCGTCAAACCATCACATTTTCGATTACTCACTACAAACTCGTCATCAGCCCGATTCAACATATCGTCTGAACTTGAGCGGTTTCCGAGGCTTTCCCTTGCCTTTTCGGGCGATCTCCGCGAACCATCGACCATTAGCCCCTCATTGTCCTTAGGCCCCTTCGTCGAGTATAATCTATTCAAAGACTGCGCAGCATCTCTCAGCTTTCTTTCCAGGGCGAGCTTTCGTCTTGTCGCCTCTATGCGATTTTGAAGTGATGCTTTTTCTCTTTTCAACTCCTCCACCTCTTCGAAAGAGAGTATTTCGAATGCCTTGCTATCGACCATCGCTGTCTCCATAAGTAGATGCATTGCGACTGGATCGCTGGTGTTGCGATGAGCTTGCTGAGGATGTACTCGACTGACCTGGAGAACGTCAGTAATGTCGCTTAGGAGATCAAGGGCTGCTGAGCCTACCGGGGTCGAGCCATGACTCCTGCTATCGATCGATGACTCTGGGAATGGGCTTCTCATAAGCGCAGGTGACGAGGACTGACCTCTAAATGCAGGTGGCGCACCGGTGATAGCCTCAGGAGGAGAGGGAGCTTTGCTATATTCATTTAAAGTATTCGAGTGGCTATCATTGACCGCAGGCCGCTTCTTGCCAAAGCCGAACACTTGCATAGCTGCAATCCTATGTCAAGGAAAGGAGTGTAATTGGGAACTAGCCCAGATATATGAGGCTACAAGATTGGTCACCAATGCGAAGACCGCATTGTCCTTGAAGTTATGGCATTGACTGTCGAAGACGGAAGAGACGTCTCTTCACCAAACTGTAGCTTTAGAGGCGTAGAATGTAATCAATTCCGGCTCAAAATCATGACGGTGCCAAAGGTTCAGGGGTAAAGGGCGTACAGAGACTCACTCGAGCGCTGAAGATGGAAGCGAAGTGCAAAGGAGCGATGTTGTAATGGAAAATACTATGTTTGCATGCCCGTAGAAGCTTCAATGCCGCCGATTCTCCTCTTAGAGGCAGATTTCAATTGATCCTGAACGATGTTCACGTTGGAGGCTGATGGAGATTGCCAAGGTCCGCATGTCTGCCTAGTAGGGCCAAGGTCTTCTGACAATAATGATGGGATTCTCCGACCAGACTGCCTTTGCTGAAAGCAACTCATTATTTTCGATAAGATGAACCGTTCCACCCTTTTTGGTAACTCGTTGGATCATTTTGGCCCCAAAGATTGAGATTGGCCAGAATTATGTATCTAAGCTTTAGAATTACAAACACAACAGCACCACTGGAAACACCTAGCAATACTTGTCAATCATACGAATCAATGATATCTCCACCCAGACTCCCAGACTCCCCTTGACCACTCTAGATTGGACGGCCAGCGATGTGCTCATCTGCACAGAGCCAACACGTTCACTCCGCATCATTCTTCAGATCAGCCGTCACAAACTGACTTCTCGGCGCCACCATGTGTCCTATTAGTAAAGAGGTGATACTTCATTACCAAGATTTCAAAGACTGTGACCTCAGCACCAATGACCCTCCGAAACCATGTCCGAACCTCCACCACCGCAAAGGGAATCCACGCCGTATATGTGCATTAGCCGGCTGGTCGAGATATTCTCCTTTTCCATAGCCAAGGTCTATCCGATTTCGTCCGTAAGCCATCCACGATAAGCGCGCCCACTTCTGCTAGAGACTCTGCATTTCGGAAAAGGACCTCGTAGTTGACCGCTCTTTCAGTGTCCTGTGCCGAAGAGACTCTGTAACTATCAATCTGGTGCGGCTGCTTGAAAATTGGTGGCTGCTGCAGTGCGCAGTTATTCGCCGGCCAAGACCAAGCTGTGGCTTAAATTTCTTTTCAAGAAGGGCGAGGGACATCGCGGCAATGCCTGTAGATTCTTTACCATTATCACCGCAACTCAGACGGCCCATATACCAGGATTGGAATCAGACATAAGGTAAGTAATCGACGCTGATACTGGTGGGAAGGTTGAGCCAGAAGGGCAAACGGCAAGAATCATGACTTACTACGTAGTAATGAAAACATTGCGACCCTTTTGGTGGTGACGTAGAACAGGTCGATTTCATACCCAAAGCTCTAGAGCCGACTGTCAGTTCGTGGTTGACAAGGATTACATTCCCACAATCTCCAGACGATATTTTCAATGGCGCCGACCAAGTTATGGGGCTTATGCTTATGCGACTTGATGCACACGATCGTGATCAGCAGAGCGGTGAAATCGTGATTGGTAGTTGATGATCGCTACAGGAGTAGCACTGAGAAGTTGGATAGCCTTTCGTGAACAGACCCCCAAGTCAGTACAGAGAGGTCCTTTCCGGCCAATGAGACCTCATGAAGGACCGTTTTTATGATCAGGGGGTAGTACAAAGGCCAGTACAGCCCAGCCTCTTTTGGACTCTCCCTCAGCCTTAAAGAGTCGATTGAAGCAAGTAGTGAATCTGTGAGCTAAACCAACATTAAAATTGCCCAGCCCCAATCTCATTTATGGAACAGTACTAACTACTAGTAGTATGGTTTCTACTTGTAGTACGTAGTAAGCAGCTTTTCTTATGTTGCTTTAAGACGGGTAAGATAGGCCGGTCGCGTAGTCGCTCCGCTAAGTTAGGTTCTGTTACAGGCATGACATGTCAGTTACGTGTGTTTCAGAACCCACAAGCGCTGTCCTTTTGGTGGTGTGTTCTTTTTCTTTGGGAAGATTAACTGCTCTTAGTCACCGTAGAACCTGGCTCTTGCCCGTTCCCCCAAATCAACCCATTGCCGATCGTTCCGTTCTCAGAATGTGCGCCTCAATAGGTAATTTGCATAATCACAGCAGGGACAAACAGCAAAGGTACGTCAGCCGGATCTGCGTATAGGTCTGGTGGTCAAGCCTCTGGTACTACTTTAGGCTTCAGGATTACTCATTTGACATATCGGCCCCAGGGATTCGAGCCCCAAAACAGGTATGTTGCCAAGGATTCAGGACCCTGGGGCCCTGGCACCCAACAAGCTTACCAATAATTGGGGTCTCTATATCAAGGCAGCGAGACCTGACCCCGAACTTCGTATCACATCCAAGACAGTAGCAGGGATGATGAATAATTTATCGACAGCTCGCAGAACTATTACATGCACCTCGATGACATTCGTCCAACTCTATGCATAACGCCTGTTACGGCGCAGCTAAACCTAACTTAGTTAGCACCCTATAAGAATCGAGTCTCTTCATCCACTAGTGAATCAATCTGATTTCTATCTCGATGAAAGTACAGAGCTTACATTCCGCACTGCAGGATCTGGATGATTGCATCGCTTCTGAGGGGCCATTTATGCTGTTATTGGCTTCTAACAGCGCGCCGCCATTGCTCCTACCTACATGGTGCGCAAGGCTCAGCAATACCTGGCTGCAATCCATCCAGTCTTGGTGGTATTCAAAGCATGCTCCGTGGGCCAACCGATTACCCTTCCCGCAGCGCATATTATTGGCTCTGAGGATCAATATTATGTTTCGCATTGAGTGAGCTTTGCGACGGTGGGTCCAGAGTGGGTTTCGATCATGGAGAGGGCCCATGATGTTCCCAGAACCACCCAGACTACCAAAGGCATTGTGCATGCTCCTAAGGAGGTGAAGACAGGGCTCATTTAACTCAGTAGGAGGATATTGAGAGATTTCAGGTCTTAATGCCATGGTGACCCGCCCTTCACACTCTAGACTTCTAGGTGTAAAATATATAGCTTTGCTAGGGCCGGGGTATAGAATTTAGGAACTCCTTGGTATGGGATACTTATCAACCGCCACGCCCAACGGGCGCCGTTACCGTTGCTCAGACTATCTCGATCTCCTGCCTGATCCTGACAAACTTCGTTATGTAATCGCGCTCAGCATTGTCGTGATCGGAAGGGTACATGCATCCACCAACCACACTTGTAAGAACGATGTTGTCGCCTCCGCCGTTGACGTTTCCATAGTGTTTATCATGAGGTCTTTCCAAAGCGTCCGAATCCAGAGACTGACCCGTTTTAAGATTTGAGCAAGATGACCTCTGCCATCGTCCAAGCAATAACTCCACAGATGAGTACCACTCTTTGAGCCGTCTAGAAAGGAAAGCTCCGTTAGGCAACAATGGCCCGTACGTTGGAAGACATGCGCAGATCACCGCAAGTGAAAGCTGAACCAGGACCCAGAGCCCAAGGCGGGTAAGGGACACTCCATGATAATCAGTGTCTGGTGAATAAATGTAGCGAGGGGACGGAACACACTTGCATCTCTTCTATAGACCAACGCTATCCGAATGAATCCAATAATACCCACGCTAGATCCGTAAGATGGATGGAACTCATGACCTGAAATGGAGGTGGTACACTCACAAGCCCCCACAGATAAATACGATACAAATCAGCATCTTGCGTTGGAGCGATAAATGAAGCGCTTTAATAACTCTCACCGGCAGCGCAACGATAACAAAATCAAGGAACGCGTTAGGGCTTTCGATGGCGACTATAAAAACCGGGAAGCTGAAACAGGTCCCGGGTAGTCGAGGGTGCCAGGCCTTTTCGACTGGGACACATTTCAGCCCCATACCCACAGTGCAAGCAACGGCCCAGAGAATGCATAAGACGCCGACGATGTTGACTGCAATCCGAAGTTTTCTATCGCGGTGAAACAAACGGTGATATAGATAGAGGACGCTCAACTTGGCTAAGGTGGCTGGTATAGCACCCAATATACCGCTAATGTATAGGCCCTGAAGCTGTGAGCAGATGCATATAATGATATTTTGTTCTGTCTAACCTTCAGATATTCTACCGAAACGGCTTGTGGTAATGTGGTAAGATCATAGCCAGAACCATGTTCAGCACCTGCGCATATCTTCAGTGCTAAAAAGTACTCCTTGCTGATTGTCAAGCATACAATATACGTATGGAATTATCCAGATCAGAAAGGTGATCGCACTGGCGAGTGCAAGCCAGTCATCGGCTGTAAACTGTGCTTTGTTTCTTGATCTCGCGACAAATCGTAGAACCACAGCCAGTACAGAAGCAGTGCCAAAAATAACGGTCATCGCAATAATCCGTGGACTGTTTGTGTTGTACTTTGTCATGACGATAGTTGTGAGTATAGTAGTAAAAAGTCAGAATACGAAGCTTTCCAGATATACTGTAGAAGGGATGAACCAAAGACGATCGAGAAGAAGGCTTGATGTTTTCTGCATTCTATTATTGGCTGTGTCTGGTCTCGTAGATTATCGTATAAGGTGCAAACCATGACCACCAGCATTAATGACACTTGAGTTCACTAGGGTTGCCAAAGTACCGGCCTCCATTACAAAAGCAACAAGGTCAGGGAGGGAGATCCTTCTGAAGAACGTCGACCAAGGCGAGGTCTCTCATCCTCTTATTTGGGGGCGACGCCCTGTGGGAGAATTGCGAGAGCAGATATGGTTCTACGTTAATCCTGATACGACCACTGACAAGTGAGGATTCCACAAAGAGCAGCCGGTAGTTGGCGCTAGTGGAGAGGGGGTGGCAGAGTCCCTGCGGGAGTGTTGGAGGCGGTTGGAGCGATGATTTGCGGCGCAATGCAGTCTGATCGCTAGATCGTAGATTCATCTGAAAGAAGTCGAGTATTGATTTGATTGTTTCAATCGCAGGGGCTTCTTGGGCAAACTTGACCAATATTTGTGGGAGAGAGTTCACTTCGCAGCATCTCTAAAATGCTCGACGAGGAACGCTTGACTGAGATTCCAGCAATCTGTGGACTGGGTGTTTCACAGGTTTCCTTGGACTCGAGTATTCCTTCGGCTAAAGCAAAGGCCGTCGAGAAGGCTGTCACTCGAAACTCCATGGTTCCCAACAAGACATATGGTCTAGCAGGCGACATCGATGGAGGAGAACCATGGATCGCAAATCTCCGGATTGGAGACTTCAGGTCCTCAAAGCTGGGCCAACTGCCCCGTGTCTCACGCGACAAACAGACTCGCACTGACCTGGACTCAAGCCTGTGTTTGGCGCTCTCCTTATTGGTTCTTGAAAGCACTATCATCAGTACTCCCGTTGTTGAAATTACAGATGCCTTGGATCTATTTTTATAAGAGAGTCGGGTTGTATCAGTATCCATCATTCTGAATTCACTACTTCGCCACGCGTATTTCTCCACTCCGCTGAAAACCCCGTGCAGAATTTCCTTCATAGCAGTCCGCTTAGACAAAAGGTGTGGCCCCGAAAAGCTCTTCAGCGGGACCAGTGGCCATAAATTGACTCCTCGTTATCCCTCTTTGCAAACTTTCGTCGAGCGGGTTTCTGTTGAGTTTTCAGTCTTCCCGTCTGGCCCACCTGGAGACTGTTACCCGCACAGCCACTGCCCACCGCTCCTGTCTGTCGTTAAGGTCCGCTAAGTCCGTGTCCAGGGTAGATGGAGAAGGACCATAAGGCGTCCTCGAAGTGATGTGCACTCACCAACTCGTCAGCAGTCCATAAGTTCGGCGAATGCAATCGAACCGAGAAGTTCTCCTGAGCAGATCATTTCCGTCAGCACCTCAAGCACAGTACGCGCAATATATGCTTGAAAATACATGCATGCAGAACGAACCCGCGGAACGAGCCCGGTCAATCGACAGCTCAGATTCTCACCGCCTTGTCATTAACGCTGTCAACGACAGCGCCATGTAAATTTGCATAAACCTACGCCGTACATTGGCGTTAGTGATTTGCCCTGCCACCGAAGAAAGCTCCGTGCCGCGATGGGGTCCCAGGTCACGTGCTGCAGCGGGTATTACTAGCAGGCTGTACATTGCATGCGTCGATTAATTGTCACACACTCTTCCCAGAGTCGAGCATGGTGGTCCTGCAGAAATCAGGCTACAATGGCTACCCTTTCCGCAGCAGAGAAGACTTCGCATTTGAGATCTCAGAGGTTATTTCTGGTATTCAAAGGTTGCTCGTGCTGTTTTGGAGAGAATGGATTGATACAGCTTAAATAGTTTTTTGTATGCCAACATTGCTTAATCCGGCCATTCGACCCGTCTCTGCGTCAATTTCGATAAAATATTTGTAGAAGGGCAGCGGGCTGAAATTGGTGTCAGCCCTAAAACCGTTGCCAATGGAGGTGTGTTGCAATGGCACTGCTGTCAGTATCACTTGGCCATGTTAACCCCTTTTGGTCTTTGCGAGTTTCGGATCGGGGCTTCTCACCTCTCATCGACATGTACTATCAACTACGTCTGGGTGTAAGGAGTACATCATACACGACGACTAAAGCAACAGCATAGGATTCCGGTCCACCATCTGCGAACTCGTCTTGCCAGCGTTATGCTCCACAAGGAGCGCGAGAATACCTACCATGTCAAGACAATACACAACCAGACTCCATCCTTGACTTGACAAACGTAACGAGTAACGATGGAGAATACAAGCAGC
Organism: Endocarpon pusillum Z07020; assembly: GCF_000464535.1. Classification (NCBI taxonomy): domain Eukaryota; kingdom Fungi; phylum Ascomycota; class Eurotiomycetes; order Verrucariales; family Verrucariaceae; genus Endocarpon; species Endocarpon pusillum. Next base: position 19,825 of record NW_006913491.1, read on the forward strand.
CACAGCAAGGGCCAAGCCCATGCGTATCACAGTCACGAAGCTAGCACGTCCAACTCCAGCGATCTCGAGGTGATTGACTCCCCTCGCGAAGACGATCCTGCCCTTGGTCTCGAAAGAAATCTCTCACCGCGATCCAATGCAGCGCAGACAATCTATCGAGTGTACAAAAGACGCTTCTTCGGCTTGTCGCAACTTGTACTGCTCAACATTGTTGTGTCGTGGGACTGGCTATCGTTCTCACCAGTGTCCAAGACCTCTGCCGAATATTTCGCTACCTCCGAAACAGCCATCAACTGGCTGAGCACGTCCTTCCTCTTTTCCTTCTGCGTCGCCTCTCCCTTCACAATCTACAGTCTCAACAAGACGGGCCCCAAGGGTGCTATAATAGTGGCATCATGCCTACTACTGGTAGGAAACTGGATACGATATGGAGGTACCCGAGCAGGGAACTTTGGAGCGGTGATGTTGGGGCAGATTCTTGTCGGGCTCGCTCAACCATTCGTTCTAAGCGCTCCCACACGGTACTCCGATGTTTGGTTCAGTGCAAAGGGAAGAGTGAGCGCGACAGCTGTCGCAAGCCTTGCCAATCCCTTCGGGGGCGCCTTAGCCCAACTGATCAATCCTCTCTGGGCATCAAGACCATCGGACATCCCCAACATGATCCTCTACGTCTCGATCATTGTAAGCACGGCCTTCGCAACTTCACATGCCTTAGTACCTGACCAAGCTAATTTTCTTGCCCAGTGTACCATCGCCTGCGTCCCCTCTTTCTTTATCCCCTCCGCTCCTCCCACGCCCCCCAGCGCCTCAGCCGCTTCTCACACTCAACTCAACAACACCCACTCCTCATCCTCCGCCATCACCCGCACCCTCATTACATCGCTCCACAACCTTCTAACCTCCGTCCCCAACCTCCTAATAATCCTCCCCTTCTGGACCTACGTCGCCCTCTTCAATTCCTCCTCCTCCCTGCTAAACCAATTCCTCTACCCCTACGCCTACACCGAAACGCAAGCCGGCATCGCCGGCGCCCTCCTCATCCTCGTCGGCCTCGTCTCCGCCGCCCTCTCCTCCCCGCTGATCGACCGCTACAAATTCTATCTCCTCTACATCAAAATCACCGTCCCCCTCATCGCGCTCAGCTATCTAGTATTCATCTGGGCGCCGGAGAGTCGCACCCTTGTCTACCCCTACGTCGTCCTCAGTGTGCTTGGTGCAGCGAGTTTCGGCTTGGTTCCTGTGGCGTTGGAGTTTCTGGTTGAGATCTCGTACCCCCTTGGACCGGAGGTGGGGAGCACGGTCTGTTGGACCGGCGGCCAATTTTGGGGCGGGCTGTTTATTATCATTGAGAATGCGTTGAAAGCAGACGAAGGGGCGGGCCCGCCGTTACATATGCACAGGGCGTTGGTGTTTCAGGCAGTGGTGGCGATGCTGATTGTGCCTGCGCCGCTGTGGTTGGGGTTTAGGGGCGCGAGGGTGGTCAGGAGGAGGTTGGAGGTCGACAAAGGGGATATTGAGGGTGAAAGAGAGGGCAATTTAGTGGGGGGAAGGGAGGGAGGTACGATGATATAGAGAGCAGATGGCTGTTGAGCATCTAAGTCGACTCTGTGCTATATTTTCTTGTGTAGGTATTCGTGCTTTTTTCTTGTCTCTCAGCAGATGCCTGGTTATCCAGCACATGGCACAGCGAGTGCTATCAGCGTGGAGCGGCGTCTGGGATTCAACAAATATATAGATATATCTTGTATTCTGTATTTGTACAAACACAACAACAAGAAACATGTTTCGGAGAACGTCCGTTGGGTTTAGAGAATATAATATTGAATGCTGTACAGTCGAGTTTATATGATGACATTGTCCTTGCTCTTCCTTTGTCCCTGCTATGGAGGTATCTGTCTGGAGCATTGGGCCACCCTCAGACGTGGCGTTCATCGTTTTACTTAAGGGCCTTGAAGAGTTTGGGTGCGGCGCATTGCGTTGCGCAATGTTGGAGATGGAAGACTGAGACGATGCCAGTCAGCGGAGACCGCGAGGCCTGGGAGGAGTGAGGTTCCCAAAACTTACACTCTTCCACGCAGTCTTCCTTGGGTCCCTTGTAATTTGGATCTTCGTGCATGGCCGTCACTCGCTCGACACATTCATCGTAGTGGTGCTTGTATGGGGCGCATTGGGCAGATTTGGCGCATTCTGTGAATTATGACAGAGTGTCAGCGTTGAAAGACTCACACAGACTGGCAGTCGAGGATTTCATCTGCACAGCCCATTTCTGGGCCCCCGGTAGGATAGCAGTAGAGGGATCTGACCTGCTTCCATCTTCGGTTTCGGATCTACTGGCTCATCATCTTCTTCTTCCTCCTCCTCCTCAGCCTCTGCTTCTTCTCCTTCTTCCTCCTCCTTCTCGCCTCCTTCATCACCTCCCTCCTCTGCTTTCTCTCCTCCACCATCACCTTCTACTGACTTCTCCTCTCTGTCTTCGTCACCACCTCCGTCCTTGTTGTCTTCGTCCTCCTCGGCGGGAGCTTCGGCGTGAGCTTCATGAAAGCCTACAGTGGCCATGAGGTCGGAGAAAAAGTCGGTGATCCCCATCTTAAGCTTCAGGGAAGTGTGATGGGAAAGCAAAAAGAGTGTGGGCAGACCGTGGGAGACGATGGGGGAAGAATAATGTCTCAATTGGCGTTGGTTTCGGAGCTGGAGCTTTTGGTACTCACAGCTGAAAAGAGACTAACGTAGGATAATTTTGGGCTAGTGGATCCTACTGCAGTCCAGTTAAAGCAGAAGCTCTAAGTTACTCGACTCATAGAGTGTCTCGAAAGTGTGCTTTGCAATTAATGCACGTGCCCGGAAAGTGCATGCTCCATTTCTAAGCCTATGATTCGAAAAAACATTCCGCGCCATTGCACCACAAATCTAGATCAAGAAGCCTTTGCTAGCCTTGCCTCAAGCTCCTGCTCAATGCTCTGCTGCTGTGTCTCCTCGTATCCAGGCGGTGCATCTGTCGGAATTGTATTCTGCCTCTGCGCTGGGGCGCGTCCTTCGACAACCTCCTGAAAAGACGGCGCTGGATCCTCTCGCTGAACCGGGGCTCGCAACGGCGGTGTTGGCGGAGCAGGTTGCGGCGCCAATGCATCAAGTCCTGAATCTTGATATGTCGGAAGCTCATCCAGATGCACGGCATCCATGTTGACGCCAGCTATGGGCCCAGCACCTCTACTCGAGGTACTTCCTGTAATGCCACTCGCTCTGGCAGCTTCGACGGCTTGGTGTAATCGTTCCTTGATGCGCTCAAAATTTGTATGGAAGTCAAAGGCACCCCCCTCTTTGAAGGTCAATTTGATCTCAACATGAGAGTGGTTCGGCGATATTCCGCCCCCTACAACCGGTTGTACAACTGCTTGCCAGACATTTGGTCCGAACATCGGTGCTGAGACATGGCTATCGTGCAGATTGGTTAACGGGCAAGAAAATGACATAAATTGTGGTGTCGAGGCGGCTGGTAGGTATACTATCTATCCTGGTCAGGAAGCAATCAACGAAATGAAGCGTTTAGCTCACTCGCTGATTCGTAAGAGAGACCATGCCGGCACTGCTCTGAATTGACAGTGGATCGTTTCCCGGATATGTTCGTGGCGTAGTGAGAGCGAAACCCGTCCGAGCAGGCGAAGCATAGATCAATTTTTCACCTACGAGATGGACGAAGCCCCCCTTTTGCTCGTCCAGCATCACCCAACTGTGCAGAGTATCTTGTTAGTATCCATAACTAAGCCGGAAGCTAGGAACTTGAACGCGTAGTCCAGCATCACAAGCATAATCTCTATTTCCAAACTAGAACAAACAAGAATCCAGCAGGCGGGAGATGAAAGTTCTGACATCATGACACGCGCTGAGAGAGAGATGTGCATCAGAGAGAAAGGGTATTGTGGTCACTGACTTGATGGACATTGTGCCTTCAGCACTCAATTTCAAACCGAGCTACGGAGCCAGCCTTGTGGCCTTCCGCTCGGGGACAGCGCAGCGGGAGAAGAGAATTGCGCACTCGTTGTTTGCCTCCTGCAAGATGAACGATCTGTTGGGTTCCGAAAGTCCTGTGCGACCTCGGGGTGAAGAGAAATGGTCTAAGTAGTTGAGGTGTTCGTGGTCACTTGGAAGCCTCGCCTGGCGTGTTGTAACTTATAAGCCGTTGGTAAATAAATAAAACCCGGTGGTTCCAAAACAGGAGGCAATATTTACTCCGTCAGTCCCATGGCAACTGACCGCAATTTATCTCTTCACTTTTCTACTTGTGCCCTTCGGTCTGAGAATATTAACCATATTATTATTTCGCGACGACAGCATATCGATCGGCTCGTTCACCTATTGGATAGGTAGGTTGTTAAACATCTCACAGGGTGAAGAGTGCACTTGCAGGCGGGGATGAGGCTGTGTTCTATCCTGCTGCCTAAGGCGTGCCGGTCAAACTTCGCCCATCGTGTCAACAACCTCTTTTTCAATCTCTTCCCTCACAAGCTCTTTACTTGAAATTGTTCTGGATGGTGCAAATATACGACTGTTACATGCACGCCATTTTACGGTTCGCTGTCATCGAGTTTCTGGCTTCTACCCTTGCAATTTGGTATCAGTGCAATGACTCGGGCAAGACAAGGCTTCCATTAACCTCGACGTGAAGATACCACCAAGAGCTTTCTATCTTGGCCAGGTGCCGAGTCGACCACAATCTGAAAACTACTTGACATCGTGTCGCATCTTCATTTTTTATGTTACTAAGAAACTCTGGAGCATCTGCGCAGTGCTAGTCACTGGTTGTAGTGATCATCTCGGCGTCTACGACACGAATGGAGCGACCTCCTCTTCCAGATTTTCCGTCCGTCACGTCACCTGTGCCATCGTATCGGTCCAACGTCTCAGACAGCGAGCAGATCCCTCTTTGGTCTCAAGAAGTCGCTGCATATTGGCAAGGTCGACAGCATGCCTCAAGAGCTTCCAGTATCATCTCTACCAGGACGAAGCTTAGCACAAACACTGCGACTGAAGACGCCCGCAGTATCGACATTAATATTGACCCATATCATTTCAGGATCAATCGGGATGGTTCCCGTATCACCACCAGCGAGCTCCAAGACACTTTGCCTAAATACGGTCCACCTGTCCAAGTCGGAGGTGTCAATGGTGGCGCGAGTGAGAGCACTAATACGCAGAATTCACACGATGAGCGATCAGTCTCCACTGAGGTACCAGATTACGAATCTGGCCAACCTCGGAACCTCCTTTCCATGAGACCGCTGCCTGTGCACCTTCCTCTCACACCAGATGACGTCTTCCACCCGCAGAACAGTGGTTCTAGAGCTGCGGCAGACACTAGTCTCACAAGAAACCCCTCGTACACTCCTGGCAAGGATACGATATCCGTCACTAAAAGGCGTGCAGTGTCGGAGGACCATATTCATAAACCTTCTGCTATCCCACGGAAACCGCTAAACCTCAGCTCACCGCTACGTCGCCGAAACGGAGTAAGGTTGCCCACCCTGATCACGAATATGGTGAATGAGCAGCAGTCTGAAGCTGGCAGAGATCGAGACCCTGTTGTAGCTTTAAGGTCTCCAAATTGCCGACTTCCACGTTCAGCAGAGCCCAGGCTTGGAAATGACAATCACTCGTTTTTATCGATACCTAGCTCCCCTATGTTCATCGGCAGAAATGCCTCGGGATCGTTTCCCTCCCCACCGCCGGTGCCTGATGCCACTCAACCTCCTTCGACCCCTGACGACCAGCGGACGGTCACCGCACACAGTCCTGCCCGAATAGAAGAAGGCTATGCAGACACTTATCCTCCCCCTCCAATGGATTCGGAGAATGATGTTTCCGTGCATTATACCCGGCTGATACGTACCATCGATCGTGATCATAGAAAAGCATTACATGAACGAGACAAGGACATTATAGCTCTCCGCCAACGCCTGCACGAACAAGACACAATCTATCGACAAGAACTACGAGGACGAGATTTTATGGTTGATGACCTCAAGAACCGAATTGCACATCTGGAGTCGACCACCGAAGCTAAGGTGGAAACGGCCTGCAATGCCATCGAAGACTTATGGGAGAACAGGTGGAAAGACAGGGACTTCCACTTAATGGAAAGAATGCGCCGTATGGAAATAGACCTTCACACCGCCGTGGAAAGAGCCATACTTGAGCGCGACCAAACATGGGCGAAGTGGTGGACGGTGAAGTACAAGCAACTGGTAGAGCGGTTGGAGCAGACAGGTCAGCTTTCGCAACATGACCTCAAGACACTCCATACAAATCCACCAAATCTGTAGAAGTGATCACTAATTACTAATACTGATTAATAACATGGTCGGTGGGATCAGAAACAAAACGTTTTGATGAACGGAACCCTGCCAGTACAGAGTACTACGTAGTTGTAACGTAGTTCAAGTTGTAAATGCCCGACCGTTTTATTGCGCCCGTTGAATGACATCACTGCATGCATGATGCATCAAATTACTTTGAACCTCTAGCTGCACTGTACCACACACCCTGACTGCATGCCTGACGTGGTCAGCGGATGCCATGATGTGACAGTTCAACGCGCTTGCAGATGCGTCTTCGTCTTTCGCATATACTCGACAGTGAAGGGTGAAAGAATGATGTATGTGCGATTGGCAATAAACAAGCCCGGCTGCATGCCCTGCCTTTCCATCACCTCTCGTCAAGGTGACTCATCTTCTTCGTCTCAGTACATCTACATTGTTACTTCTTACTCTCCAATTGATCCTGCATTTGACTGTTGCTGTTTTCAGTCGACGTGCTAGTGCTTTGAAAGATGGATTCCGCAGATGATGCTTTGGCGAGCGCATCTACTCATCTCGACCGAGCACCACTCAACGCTTACAGCACCACTGAGCTTCACCACCAAGATGGGCATCTCACTCAAAATCTCATAGATGCTGACAATGAATCTACATCATCACCCGTTGACGCAGACTCCAAGGTTCTGGCTAAAGTTCGAACTATCACCACAAAGGTGAAAGCAAAACTACATCCCAGAAAGCATGATGAGACATTCATACATGATGACCAACGCGTGATTGAGGGAGCCAAGATAGCTCCAACCTTAGCACCACCTGCGCCGACTGCAAGGGATGAGGATCGTTTATTTAACGCTCTACCAGAGAAACCAAGCGGCCCTTCTCTCAAACAAGTGGTGGCTTATCCTGTGAACACTGTCAAATCGGCTGTCGGACGACAAGGGGGAGATGCTTATGCAGAGAACCTAGCCAAGACAGACATCACACATGGTGCCAACGTCAATATTGTTCGAGCCTACGATATCATCGCCAACACCACAACAGACGCAGACAGGGTGCAGGCCATGCAAGATTTAGAGCGACTGAAAAAATCTAGACAGGACTCGTTCGTTCGCTGGACAATGAATCGGCATGTGCAATTGGTGAGGAGAGTTGAAACCGACAAGCTGCCTCGACGACCGAGGACGGAATTCGTCGAGAAAATTGATCATGACAGATATAGAACACAATGGAAGGAATATGGTGACTATGTTCGTATTTCCTATATCCTGATTATAGTTGGCAACCAGTCCGTCAATGGTACTCGAAAGCGGCGTACAGGAATCATATTTGGATTTCGTGCTCACCGTGTTCCTAGCTCCTTCACTTTTATATCGAGCGCTACGGAGCCCAATATATAGGCACCTCCGATGAATTGCCCAAAGCGACCGAAGGCGCTATCATCTCTGTTTTGGAGAGAGTCGTCCTCACATCGGCACCTTATCAGAAATTCTTGATGAAATCGAGTGAAGTTTCATTGTGGAAGCAGCCGGAACGCTCCGCCTGCTACATGGCAGTGTACTTTATCCTCTGGTGGTACGATTGCCTGGCTGGATCTGCGGTGAGCTCATCTCTGTCCTCCAATAATCCAAACCGGGTCGGAACAGTCATGGCCGTCTGCAAACGGTTGGGGTTATGGTACAACAACTAGTGGACTGACGCATTCCAAGCTCCTCGCGCTTCTGGGGTTAGTGATAAAGCGTCGTTCTTGTCATCCTACGATCGAAGAACTTCGCCAAGAGCTTGAGCGGTCTGAGAATCCAGATCTCACAGCTTGGAGCATACCTCAGCTAATCGAGCAGCACGGAGCACAGGGATGGGTGAGTGCATTGGTAGAGAAGACAGGACCATCAGTATTGTTGCAGCTGGAGGATATGGCGAACTTCCTGGAAGTCCTTCAAAAGTAAGACGGTCCACACACCCTGCCTCAAGACCATTATGCCCAGCCATCAATGCCTCCGGGATTCTTTTGGCAAACGGCACCATTACTGATTTACCTAGCTTCTATGAGTGGCGTGATCCTAACCACACTAAGGCTTCACTCGGAAAGCTGGCGATGCTATCGCTTGTTGTCATCTTTACCCCGTCGCGATTGCTTGTCAAGAGCTTTCTTTTCGTGATAGGGCTCATCTTCTTCGTCCTGATGCCATTATGGCATCGATACCCTCAATACAGGCTACTGACATCACCGATGAAACTGATCTTTTGGAAGGTTCCAACTCACGGTATGTAAATCTGATCTCCTTACTGGGTCTGATCCACTTCACTTCCGTAGTTGCGCATATGTTAATATATGATGGGTGTCTTCAGCTGAATGGGCAGTTGCACGCCTACAAGCAGAAGCCGCCTTTCAACTTGAAGCGATGCAATCTGCGGCGTCTGGAGCCAACGATCAGGGGAGTACAGCCATGGATGACGCCTCTACTACAAACATAGCAGACACCCCTGTGCATGATGGCGAACACCCAGGCACGCTAGTTGGACGATACCACTGCACAAGCCGCAACCGCCACGGCAACCTGACCGTAACCACCCAAGACGTATCATTCAAGCCGCACCTGAGCAAAGACCGGAGCTGGCGGCTGAGATATGATCAACTCAAGGCAATCAAGAAGGTTCCGTCATCCAAATCCTCTCTACCAGCACCACTTCCCGCATTTTCTCTCTCCCTGCTCCCTCTCTCTCTCTCCTCCTAAACATCGAGCAGACTAACGATAATGTCGTACAGATCGTCGGAACCTCAACCATCTCTTCCGGTGATGATCTCCTCTTCACCGATACCGAGGATAATGAATTCAGAACCGTGGGCCTGAGTAATAGAGATCAGGTCTTTACCCAGATTGTCGGGTATAGCAATGGTGGAGGTGGGATTGGATGGCAGGTCAATACTTGAGTTGGTCTGCGAAAGGGGAAGGGGGGGGAGGGGGGGTTGCTTTCATCGTGCGGAATTGTCTGCGCATAGCATGGCAGATTGCAGGATTGTTAAATTGTGGGGGTTGGGCTTGGATGATGGACTGGGCTGGGCAGGATAGGGTAGCTTACTTGTGGTATTAGAGTAGGCTACACCTTTCCTACACTGCCTTTACTTTCTCTGGTTGCTTGATGCACATTGGCGCTTGCTCCGTTGCGGCCTTTCGCACCTTACTTCAGCTAGTACTGGATGAATGCCTTGGTCCTTCGGCTTACGAGTGGGCGAGATGCACTAGGTGCGTAGATGGCTGAGATCGATTTATTTTACTGAAGCAAGCGTCATTTTTTACTCATTTTGGGGACCGCTGGAAGAGATTTTGCTATATAGCTATGTATGGATGGATGGATGGAGAATAGGTAGCTTGAACTAACTACTATTATGCTTCGATCTGCCCGAATGAGGATATGGTAGGGAGATAAGAAATGATTGTGGATTGGGTTGCGTAGCTGCTTGGAGTAAGTGATTATAGGGCATTCTACAACAGTATCAGGCAGAAGTAGCCATAGCTCGGCGCTAGAAGCAGCTAGTTCTGATACAGCGCCACATTGATGTCTAGAAGCTTCTTAGACAATGACCCATAGTTATTGGTCTTCACAGAACCGCTTAACTATTTAGGGCTTAGCTATTTCGTTTGCAGGTTGTCTCCGGGTAAAGATACTAGCGCCGAGCCATGGCTACTTCTGCCTCTCAGAACCGTAGTAGTACTACGTAAGTACGAGAGTATCTCGAAGTGCGATAGTAGGAGGGAAGTATATTTCCTCGGCTTCTTTCCGTTGATTTCCGCGCCTTGGAAACGTGGATAAGAAAGGGGGCCGGGATCAAGGTGGCTAAGGTTTATAAGGCGTGGTATTGGCATTCATGGCATTTGATACTATGTTAGTATGTGGAGATTTGGAAGGAGAGATAGGTAGCTCTCTGGCTTCGCTGGGGGAACATGGTTGAATTGCTATCTGTGAATACCGGTCAGCTTGTAGCGTATCATATGAAAAAAATCGGCACAGTAAAGGTCAAGACATTCTTCTTCAGCGTCTCCATGTCAGCAGCAACATTTCGAATATTCCTTGGCACTTTGCCTGAGAAATTAGGAATGACTAGCTGCGGCTGCAGAGGCTGAACCTTCTGGGTTTCGGCCCATCTGTACGGAGTAGACCCACTCCAGTTTCTTAGGTCGGGGTTTCATCTCTCTTCCATCACCCTTTGGAACATGATTGGTGGCGCAGCCCGCGGCAGACCTCGGTCAATGAGACAATTGAAAGCTTTGACGAGAGGCAGGTGGTTCCGGCCAGCACACGTGACTCGGAATCTTGCATGAGCGGTTTGGGAATGCGAGCCACCTTCCGATGATCCCGATTCCTGAAATGTTCAATTTCCTCACGGATTTTTGACGCACGGTCGCTGAGGAAGGCTATGTAAATGCGTTAGACTGCACCGATAGCGCCGTCGTACTAATTCCAAGTGCGAAAAATTCTAGATACGGCTTGTTTTCTGGAGGCGAGTATCTCTTTGACCGTGGGAAGCAGCTTATGCGGAAGAGCAAAGGGTGGAAGGTCGCGAGGACAACAGGAGGGTCAAGGCCCCAGCTGCCCTGTTGGTACAGGTAAACGCTGTGAAAGAGTAATATCAGGTGCTGGGCAAGGAACAGGAGCTGGTTGAGTCCTCTGGACTTATCGATCTAGACGTATTTGACCTGGGGAAATAAGAAAAGGGGCAGGGTGCGTAGTAAGAGGACTTCTTGCACGGGTGGATGTGGTTCGTCTTGCTCGGAGCGGAACGGCGAGCAACAGGATCTTGTACAACTGTAGGAACAGGGTTACAGGGCCAAAGTCGGTCAGCAAGAGGCCGGGGAGGATGCACTGGCCTTGTAGCAGCATCTGAAAAGTCCCTGAAGCCTCAACAGAAGCCTGCTCGAAGGACATTGCAAAGAGGAACGATAATGAGTCAGTTCTGGACCGCTTGTCCTATCGAAGAGCTTTTCTGGGCTACACGTTTTCCTGATTCGCACAGCTATTAAGGAAACCGGTGGATCGAATGGGTTTGTAGAAGTGAGACGAATACTCATTTCGTAATTGCTGATGCAGAACGATCAAAGAGTGAGATTAGAGAATTCAGTATCATCTGACCACATACTCAGTCTCGTGGTGTATCTGCAAACTCTCAGCTCAAATTCGAGAACCATTCCGACCCCGGAGTGGTGTGTCACGAGGAGGATCAGTAGAGCAGGGAAAACTGGAGGATCCCAAGTGCAAAGACCATAATAAGTAACGTGAACGTGGTATCTAGATGTGTTTGCGCCTGACAAAGCACAAAGTTTGAAACTGGACTACTTATGTCAAGAGTTAATAAATGCGGAAGCACATGCCACTGGAGATTTGCACCTCTACCATCAGGCTCCAAAACTCTGTTGGAGTACACAGCTCGACATAGAAACTCAAGGTCTCAAACACTCTATTGAATATCTGCCTCTGCCATCGATTAGTGGCGTTTCTTCTTTCTTCTCATGATGGTGAAATAACGTTGACCTTGTCGACGAAGACACCCTGCACAGCTGCAGAAGCTGGTTGCCGCGAATACTTCAACACGTCTGCCTCGAACGACAACCATCATGACAAAAGAGAAGACGAAGCTCATTGCGGCAATCACAGCCAGTCGGGCTACCATACTCTTTACAAAATGCAGAGTGAAGAATGGAAGTGGTCAGGATGATGGACGACATAATCATGCAGGTTATGTTTCTTAAAGCAACAAAGACCTCGGTTCTATACTCCCAAATAGCATCAAGGTCGCTATCATCAGGCTTTGCAGACTTCTGGCAGTGACGACCGAAGTAATAATGATACCATGGCAGGATTTTGTCGCTCAAAGATTGTATGAATTCGTCTTTCGCATCTTGCCGTGAAAGCGTGATTAGGTCTGATGCATTGCATAGCTTCCATAGCTCTGCCTCGACGCCTTTAATGGAATAGTCGCCTCTTTCAGGACGCTCAAGCTATTCTCTCAAAAGGCTTATGTTGTATTTCACTGGTTTTGTGAGATTGTGGATTTGACAAGCTTGGAGAAGAGCAAAGTCTGTCTGTAAGTCAGTCATGCTACATCTCATATCATAGTGCTTAGCTGACAATAATTGTCCATCTCATCTATTTCCATGACTTTCTGTCTCTGAAGATTATCACCACCTATTTCCGAAGCCCCGTTCAGTGCCTCTCACGACACCGCATACACAGACTTCCTCAGATCACAAGCATCTATTTGGGAGATGATATCGAGCTTGTTTTCCAGATGCTTAAGTTCAGCTTGCTTGTACAAGAGTAACCTCGTACAAAGGGTGCTAAACTTGCGATAGATTGCGAGCTCGGGATAAGTGCCAATGAGGCGGGAAAGTCTCTCATATCCAGACATGAGCTATGAGGTTAAACCGATCACGCATTACAATTGTGTCTACTCACCAGAGAGCAGAATTCTTATGACAGGTTCTGCGAAACATGTTGTTCGTATCAGTGACTTGCTTAAGACTGCTCCTGGGCTATCGGGCAGACTGCGGGGTTGGGATAAGGCAATGATGCAGCAGGCAACGGGGAGCCTGACTACTTATCAGCCTTGGTGTCAACCACTAGGCCAAGTCGGTATTGAGGCGCCATCGGTATTTCTATCCATTTTCGTGAGCTCAGAGGTTCGACATTCTTCAGCGTGCTCAGTTGACCTTGGGCAGCAAGGCAAACAGCAGCACCACCGTTGAACCTTGTATGTTATGCAGAAGCTCGACTTTAGCTTACTGAACCGCCACAACCGGAGCAAGAACCTGCCGCAGCTCTGGTATTTTCGCGAGCGGAACTCGCCCTAATGACTATATCATCTTTCAGCAGCTCTGTGAGGAGACCTTCTCCTACTATATGTGACGGAGATGGTATTGCAGTCAGATTTCGAACTTGATTTTGGGCACTGAAAGACTCCGGGAAACGTGAGGGGCTATGATCAGTTGAAGATCCATCGAGATAGGCCTTGCTGTCTGCTAGATAGAGATCACGACTTAGCCCAGCCTTCTCGTGCGCAGCACCCACTACCCATGAACGTGAGAACTAGCTTACATTTTGGTGTTTATTGACTCAGGTGTTCGCTCTGATCTAATCGGGTCTACCAACTCATAGCGATACCAACAAAAGCAATCCTCCCTCCTTTCTCCCACCCTCTTTGGATAAGACGCAGCCACCATCGGTTTCAGTACTTCTTATTCCCGGTATTCCTGATATAAATCTCTGCCTCATTCCAACGCCGGTCCCATCCAGAACAAAGACTCAGTTGAGATTCGTGGCCTCGGCAGGCAACGTCGACATTCTCCGAACCTATCATCCTACTCAACCATCCTTACTAGCTGCTACCGTCAGCACTGGAGCACTGTCCTCCAGCAGTACACCTAAGGGGTCACGACCACATCTGGCCGAAGAAGGCTGTTGGGTGACGACCCGACGCCTCAGCTTCCTCCCACTGAGCCTTACATATTTCAAAGAGGCAATTAAGCCGCTCCTGTCAAAGGCCGGCTCTCATCTTCCGTGTTGCCTGGTCTCAAGATGACCAGGCATAATGTGCGGCAGAATAAAGACTCAAGTATGACCTATATCCGAAGGAGGTCGAGGTCGAAGTTGCGGGCGATCAGGAAGAGGCTACATGACTTCCTGATAAATGTAGGTACGCTCCTTTTTGCTACAGGGATAAGCTCTAATCGACTGACCGTAGGCACGCATGCTGCCTGCCAGACAAGAGAAAGGAGAGCTCACATCAACTGACAGCCCGGTTGTCGTGCCGAGAAAATCTGACATACGTGCGGCAGAGCAGCCCCAACGCCCACACGGCCTTGGGCACCAATGTACTGCCGTACGACGATCAAATACGGCACCAGCCACGTATGGACATGTCCTACCAATTGCATCGGCCCAAACGAATGCAAGTTCCCCCCCTAAAGGAATGGTTGATTCTCGAAGGGCGGATGCTCAACCATGGGTGGTGACAATCCATATACATTTGAACCGAGATCTACCCCATGAGACTGAGGTCTGCCGATGTATGCTTGATACCGGGTCTGACCTCAATCTGGTCTCTCAAAGAACCTTGCGTAACCTAAAGCTGCAATTCACAGTCCGTAAAGGACCCACACTGACAGGACTTGGTAATGTCCCAATCGTCCCAGTTGGCTTCATCATGTTGACCTGGCACGTCAATCGCCACGAGGGATTCACCTACTACGACCAATTCTGGGTCATTTCAGATGACGTGCAACCTCTTTTCGATGTTCTCTTAGGTAAACATTGGATCAAAGACAACAAGGCCCTTCTGCCCAACCCCGAAATTTTGATGATGCGCTCTCTCGGTTGGAACTTTGCGTCGTCTTCAGTGCAGCATGATGCATGAACGGAGACTCAAGAATCCATCCAGCACTGGCGTGGTTGTCCAGCGCCGAGATTAATGGGAGATGATGGACATTGTGATATGCGTGGGGAAGACACAGTACACTAGAGGATGTTGACTGTCATAACATGCAGCTATCTGAGGAAGGAAAGAAATCTGTTCATTTTGTGTCTTTTGCGAAACATCGAGCGGCACAAGACGGTGGTCCATTGGCGGAGAGGCGTTGAGCATGTCCGGCATAGTCTTTTCGGAAGGTTCGGCGCTGAGTATCTCGCGACTCGAGATACGGATCGACTGTGCCCACAGTGGATTTCCGGTTAGTTCAATTCTGATGAATGTTAGGTTTGAGATAGCTTGCTTTTGCTCTACCGAGACTAGATATTTTGATTCTAGCGACTTTCTCGAAAAACAAACACAGCCTCAAGAAGAGGCTACGTATCATTCAAGAGGGAACATTGCTAGAACATAGGAGATAGACTACATCGATACATATTCCATGTGTTCTTTTCAATATATACAGTGCTTGACAACCAGGAACGAAGTTCACAGTGAGCTTTAGACAACCATGAGTTCTGTTTCAGTGCCCAAACATTTGCCTCAGAAGCTCAGACCTCACATGATCAACCGTGGGCTAAAGTGTTAGGGCTCAACTGGTTAAGACAAGTCTCAACTAGAAGCTGGGTCCAAAGGGTTGGTTGGGTAGAACAGGAAGTACAGTGAACAATACTAAGATGTCTTCAACTTAGGTATGAGCTGATAACATGAGTTGACTACGAAGACTATGAAACTATCTGGGAAATGAGCGTGCTTATATAGGCTAAGAGATTCGTGCTCATGGCTGCTCACTCATGAGCGCTCGTGAGCGTTGCTCATCAGTCCCTCCTCACGAACACCTTGCTCAAGGTTGTCTCCGCATGAGCGTGTCCTTTCGCCAAGCCCCTTGGGCTTGGTTAGTTCCAGGGTCTCCTCACACAGGGTCCGTGCAGCCTGTGGCTCAGGCAATCTTTCCTTACTAAGAGGTGCTGTAATATTATTCCCTCTCTAGTTAGTCTTTGTCTTAAAGACTAAACCTAAAGTTAAGAACTTTAGTAAAGGCGTTTCTTTATTATTCTTTCTTATTAATATACCTATATATAAAGTAAGTAAATCTTCTTTTATTTATAATTATAAAGCTTTAATTACTTATATTAAAGCCTTCAAAGTAATGATAAATATATTATATTTTATTTATAAATCTTTTAAAGTACTTTATATTTTTTTAAGTTATTTTTTTAAATAATTAAAATATATTTATTTAAATTATTAATATAATAATA
Organism: Endocarpon pusillum Z07020; assembly: GCF_000464535.1. Lineage (NCBI taxonomy): Eukaryota > Fungi > Ascomycota > Eurotiomycetes > Verrucariales > Verrucariaceae > Endocarpon > Endocarpon pusillum. Next base: position 35,856 of record NW_006913491.1, read on the forward strand.
ATTTCTTAAAGAATAATTTTAATTATCTTA
>NW_006913491.1:37153-41873 GCF_000464535.1 Endocarpon pusillum Z07020
CTTTCGTTTTAGCAATCTATAGACTATTAACTTGTTCTAGTTTCGAGCCATTGCAGTAAACGAAAGCTTAACACTCACTTGCTATCCTGAGAGACGATATAAAACTCTCTTATCTGTAGCACAGCTATTAAAGAACTCATCTAGGGTTATTTGACTATGTAAGAAAGTTGTTGCTCTAGGAGTAATACAAGGTCTGTTTGATACAAATACCCTATACTGTACGAAGGTTTAAGAATAATCAAGTTAAGATGATTTGTAATTAAACAGAGAGAAGAGAGAGCAGCAAAGTTCGCTATTCTTCCTTAAGCAACCGGAGGCGGAGCCTAGACGAAGCCCCTCTTACAGATCAAGACGCCCTGCACGCATTAATTAAGCATGCAGAGAGAGCGACAGATGACCCATTAGCTCTTCTAGCCTTTATAGCACTTGTTAACAAGAATCAGATACACGCAGCAGCGTTTGTACTAACATTAGTAGCCGCCTATAAAGAAGAAAAAGCCCTCCGCCTAAAGAAGGAGACTAAGTATTAAGAAGCTCTCTAAGAGAAGGAAACTTAGGAAGAAAGATACCAAGACCTTGACAGAGGCACTAGCATCAAGATTGAGTTGCTAAAGGATCAACTCTGTGACAAGGAGGAGATTATTCAGAACCTCCGCGACAAGGTTATAGCGATATCAAAGCCGCAAGTCTGGGTGGAGTCTCCTTTAGCAACTCTGACAGAACAAGAATCGCCGCCTCAAGAGCAAGTCTCGTTGGAAGCAACTCTAAGCCCCGCGACAGTGCTTAGTACGAAGACAGAGAAGTTGCCTCACCTAGAGGTATTTAAGGACGGGCCTCCTCAGAAGTTCCGCTCCTGGTTGTCAGCCATGAAGATGAAGTTCATGGTTAACATAGCGCTTTTTCTAACAGAACTGTCTAAGGTCGCCTATATACAGTCATGTACTGGCGGTAACGCTCGTAAATTACTTAGGTCCTACTTTGAAGACTTTAAAAGGGCCTAGATTTTAGATATCTTTACAGATATAGCAAATCGCTTTAACTCCTTGTTTCGGTAGGAGACTGCTTGTCAGGAGTATTACTACCTATAGCAAAGGCAGCAGGACCTTGCTGCCTTCCTAAGAGACTTCTGACAGCTTTCTTATGAAGCAAAAGTCTGAGAAGAGGACCAGATTATAGACCTTTAAGATAAGGTTTAAGATAATCTGAAGTAAGTAATTATTCTCTATAGATATATATTAATTCAGGAGATAATTACTGACTTAATATATACTAATATAAATAGTTAATATATTATATTAAATAAACTAGTAGCTAGCGCTAGCATACTAGCAAAACCTTTAGTTTCTAGTACTTGTTAATCTGCTAGCAAATTAATAACAAAGAAAGAAAGGCTAGTAACTAAGCTATAACTTCTAAGAGATATATTTATAGTAAAGTGCTATTATTATAAGAAACTAAAATATTATATAAAGGATTACCCTTAGGCATAAGAGTAATCAGGAAAAAAGCTATCTACTATTAAGACGTTATAAACAGGCCTAGTAGCATAATTAGTAAAGAAGCTATAAGGATCCTTATTATAATAGTAAAGAATAATTTTAAGGCTTTATTTCTAGTTAACATTAGCATTAAAAAGAAGAGAGAAAAATTAATAGTATTAGTACTATTAAATATAAGATATTAGTTAAGCATAATTATAGATTATTAATTAGTAAAACAACTTTGTAAAAAGTTATAAATTAATATAATAGACTTGGCTAAATCTATTCCTATTTCTGATTTTGCTAGTAAAATCTATTAATTTATCTCTTAGGCCCTTTATTTGCTTATATATATTAGTAAATACTAGTAAGGATTACAGATCTTCTATATAATAAAAGTTACGTACCTTATAATCTTAGGGAAAAAGTAAATAAAACTATATAATAATAAATTTATTTAAGTTAAAGTAATAAGCTTAAGGCTAAAGAGTAAGTAGTAGAGAAAGAACTAATAAAGAAGTTATGTAACAAATTTGGCTATATATATATAGCTAAATTTTAGGCTAACCTAATTAAGGCATTACTATTATAAGTAATAAAGATTCTTAAGCGTTCTAAAATAGCCCTAGTTATTTTATAACCTTTATATTTTATTAAGGTAGAGAAGACTCTAGGTAATAGGATAATTATAGCTATTATCTATAAAAGAAAGATTAAGGAGGCTAGGGCAGCCTAGTATAGCACTAAGCCTGTAAGTATTATAGTATTTAAGCAATTATTAATTATCTTTAGTATAGAAATGTTTACTATTATAATAAAGAATATAAATAAATATATTAAAAAACAAATCTAGCTAGAACTAGATCTAAAGAAGGTTCTTCTAATAGAATTTTAAGAATTTGCAAATATCTTCTTAAAGGAGGTTTCTAATATTCTTCTAGAGCATAAAGAGGAGTATAATTATAAGATCAAACTAGAAATAAGTGCTGAACTGCCCTAAACACAGCCCTTATATAAGATAAGTCTAGATAAGCTTAAGATAGTTAAGAAATATATTAAGGAATATCTTAAGAAGAGGTTTATTAAACTAAGCACTACCTTATTTGTATTACTAATTCTTCTAATACAGAAACCTTAAGAGGGACTCTGTTTCTGTATTAATTTTAGGGATCTAAATACTATTACAAAGAAGAATAGCTACATTATCCCTCAGATTAATAAGATTATAAGTCTTCTTAGAAAAGTTATAGTTTTCTCTAAGCTAGATATTTAATAGGCATATTATTAGATTTGTTTAGTGACTAAGAAAGACTATAAACTTATTATATTTAGCACTATATATAGCAACTACTAATATAGAGTATTACTGTTCAGATTAACCTTTATGCTAGCGACGTTCTAATACTTTATAAATAAAAAATTTATAAAGGTACTTAGAAAATTCGTTATCTAAATACTATTACAAAGAAGAATAGCTACATTATCCCTCAGATTAATAAGATTATAAGTCTTCTTAGAAAAGTTATAGTTTTCTCTAAGCTAGATATTTAATAGGCATATTATTAGATTTGTTTAGTGACTAAGAAAGACTATAAACTTATTATATTTAGCACTATATATAGCAACTACTAATATAGAGTATTACTGTTCAGATTAACCTTTATGCTAGCGACGTTCTAATACTTTATAAATAAAAAATTTATAAAGGTACTTAGAAAATTCGTTGTGCTATACCTAGACGACATTTTAATCTTTAGCTAATCAAGAGAAGAACATAAGCAACACGTACAAGAGGTCTTACAGATTCTCCGCAAAAGTAATATTCAGGCTAACATTAAGAAAAGCGAGTTCTATACGCAGTTAATAAAGTATCTCAAGTTGATCATGACTCTAAAGGGCATTTAGATAAATTCAGAGCGCGTACAAGTTATTCAGGAGTGAGAGAAACCTAATCTAGGAGATGTCTGCGTAATACAAAGATTCCTAGGGTTTGTCAACTTTTATTAATGATTTTGCTTAGGATTTAGTAAGGTAGCAAGGCCGCTAAATAACCTGTTAAAGAAGGATATAAGGCACACCTAAAATGACCGCTATATTAAGGCGTTCTAGGCCCTGAAGGACCTTGTTTTAAAGGAGCTAGTCCTTACTTATTTTGACCTTAAGAAGAAGATAGTTATAGAGTGTGACATAAGCGACTATATAGTTAGTAAAGTGCTCTTATAATAAGGGGAGGATAAAGAACTTTATTCTATAACATTCTTCTTAATAAATATAATACTAGCAGAGTATAATTACGTAATTTATAATAAGGAACTACTAGTTATTATCTATTATTTTAAGGAATAATTACTAGAGCTATACTTATTAGAAGAGGATCTTATTTAAATACTTATAGATTATAAGGCTCTAGAGTATTTTATATTAATAAAGAAGCTAATACATTAGTAAGCATGCTAAGCAGAATTATTATCTTAATATAATTTTAAGATCAGATATCACTTAAAAGCTGCTAACAGAAAAACTAACATATTAACTTAAAGGGAAACTAAGATCCTAAGAGCGAAGGAGGATCCTAATCTGTATTAGACCCTTCTGTAATTAGACATACTATCTAAAGAGGTAAAAGACAACTTAAAGATCTTAGTAATACAGGCGTTATCAGAGGAAGAAGATTTCCGCTCTAGGAAGAGGGTAAAGAAAGAGAATCAGATTAATAAGATATTCAACGCAATTAGGATAAAGAAACAAATAAAGAACCTAAAAAAGAAAATATTTAGGTATAATATTTAAAATTATAAAGATAAGGAAGAAGTATTATAATATAAAGAAAAACTAGTAGTACTAATAGTAATAATAATAGATATAATTTAAGAGATCTATAAAAGCAAGAAGACTAGACACTTAGGCTATATAAAGACAAAAAAGGCTATTATAAATAATAGGTACTACATCTTAAATAAATATATATTAGTTAAGAAATTCTTACAAAATTATTATATCTGTAAGAGGACTAAACCTATATATTAGTTTTTTGTAAGCCTATTATAATCTCTTCTAATTTTTAAGCGCCTTTAATAAGATATCTTAATAGATTTCGTTACAGGATTACTAATATTAAAAGACTATAATGCTATTTTAGTAATTATTAATTAGCTAAGTAAGGAATATTACTATATCCTTTGTATAGCTATAAAAGAAGACATAACTTTAGAGAAGATAACTAATCAAGACGCCCTACA
>NW_006913491.1:41996-44223 GCF_000464535.1 Endocarpon pusillum Z07020
TATCTAAATCTATATAACTATTATTATTTATAATTATATATAAATATTAGTTAAGGATAAGCTTTAATAAGCCTAAGTTTATAAAGATAATAAGGAAATATATAGCCTTAAGAAAGATTAAGAATCTAGCAAAACTAATAGAAAAGAGTTAGAAGTAGGCATAAGAGTATCTGAAGGCTGTATAGTTATAATAATAAGAGCAGGCAAATAAGTATTATCAGAAAATTGATTTTAAAGAAGGAAATAAGATCTGGCTATTAATAAAGAACATTAGCATAATAAGACCTTGTAAGAAACTTAATTCGAAATAAATTAGGCTATTCTCTATTATAAAGAGACTTAGACAGAGTTTTTATTTAGAACTGCCCTTATTAATAAGGATTTACAACATGTTCTATACATCACTACTGACTAAGGACCCTGCTGACCCTCTGTTAGGGCAGAAGTACTTACAGCCTCTGCTAGTAAAGACAGAAAAAGAGGAGGCGTAAGAGGTCAAAGATATAGTTGACATTAAGAGAATAAGTAAAGCATAAAAGGTACAAGCAAGATAAGTAGGCTGGCCAGAGGACCTGACTTATTACCTTATCTTAAACTTTAAGGGCTTTAAAGACTTACTTAAGGATTATTTCAAAAGGCACCTAACGAAAGAGGTGCCTGATTAATTAATTTAAGGCAGAGTACAAAAAATCTAATAAGGATGTTACGTAATAGATTTGGTTATACATATATAATCAAATATTAGACTAATTAAATAAGGAATTGTTAGACTTAGTAATATTAGAATAAAAGTAGACTTGCTTTCTTATACTCTTAATTAAGAGCAATTAATTTTTTTTAGAAAGAGAAGTAATATAATAGATGATATATTTCCTCTGCTATAATATAGGAAATATATATGCTAGCCACATACTTAAGAGGTAACATCTATAACTAATTTGTAGTAGCAAGTAAACTCCTGCTATAGAGCACTTATTAAAGTGTGTAAGCTATCTAGACAAATTACGAATAAAGAGGTTCGCCTTACCTGATTAGAGAAGCCTAAACTTTACTATATAGCAGAAGGCCGGATTAGGAACTATGAATGCTCTATGGCCTATGGCGTGGCCCACATACACATAGGCCTTACCCGCTAGTGTTAGAGTATATAAATCTGTGTATAGCTATATTGTAGATAGATTCTCTAGCTTTCGTTTTAGCAATCTATAGACTATTAACTTGTTCTAGTTTTGAGCTATTACACTATAGAACAAGAATCTTTATTAAGTCTTAAGCGCGTACCGCGCTATAGATAGTCATATCCTAAAGAAAGAGTCAAGAGTTCCTCTTATTACTATAGTCCTCTTGGCCTAGCTTATAAATGTAATAAAATGACAGCTTATAGATAAGGCAACTAACATAATTAAGGACATATATATAATAATTCGTAACTAAGCACAATTAAGAAGAAACCCTTATAAACCCTTATATAGCTTAAAAAGGACCCTTAAGGAGCTTATATTTATATAGCTATATTAATTAATTCTAGAGCCTTTATAAAGATATATAATCTTATAACAGGATATAAATATTAATAATAAAGCTAACCTTTAGAATAAGATAATATATATAATTATAAAGTATAGTTAGAATAAACTCTAAATAATATATCTAGTCTTAATTTTCTTAAGGCAGACAAAAGCACTAGCATAACTAGATATAATAAGTTATAAGCCAGACATTCACTTCTAATATAATAAGATTACAAGTTTAATAATCACACAAATTTAGACAAAAAAGATTAGCCTAAACGCTTTCCTTACAGACCGCTTTATACCAGACAAGTTGGCTCTATACACCTGCGGATAGGCACGACAAACTACGAAACATGTCCTCTTCTTCTGTTCCAAGCTCGCTGATCGCTGTGGCCAGCTATTTAGAGACGCAGAGACCAACAACTATTCGAAAATAGTCGCAACAATAAGAGGCGCCAAGGCAGCAGCAGGATGGCTATAACGCACAGGACTCCTCTCACAATTCAACCTCAGCCTCAACTAACACTAACAGCCAGGGCCACATAGCCAACCTCCTGGAAAGGATAGGAAGGTAAGATCTCTCTTTGTAACCCTGTATAACAGGACATGACTACCTAGTATAACGTAAATAACAGAAATAGATGACTTATAAGTTTTCTTCTTTAAAGGGTTTCTTTTATAAATTATTATTAGTACCTCTCTTTATAAGCTTA
>NW_006913492.1:0-2465 GCF_000464535.1 Endocarpon pusillum Z07020
ATGTATCTGCACTAGTATTAATGTTATATAACATATCACATAACCTTACTGTAGCCTGCGCATACCCTGTATACAGCCTACACATGCTCTGTATATAGCCCTCAAATAAGTCCTGAATACACTTCTTAATACTCCTTCTGCAGAGAGATCTATTCAAGTATCCAGTTCTATCAATAGCAACTAACTCAAATATAATTCTCAAGACTCCTTCTGCACTAGTATCAAGTATAGCTCTTAATACTCTATTGCTATAGAGATCTGTTTTATTACTTAGCCTCAAAGTGACAGCTATATAATCCTCCTTTCTAATAGCCTTATTAATTGCTAGCATGCCCTGCCAGCCTAGGGTTTATTAATTATAATGAGTATGCGAATAGCATACTAGATTAATGTAACTAATTTGATTATACATATATAGTCAAATCCTGCTAAATCAGGATCTTACCTGATTAAAACTAGCATATAGTTTTCTGTGCTATTTATATTAGAAATGCTTTTTCTTTTATTAATCGTTTGTCAATAGCTATATGCCTGTAATAATCATTATAAAGGCCTACTTATTAGTGGCTATTCGCCTACAATAGTTCTATCGCAGAAGCCAAGATTATCAATTAAGTACAGCGTGTTTCAGGCCGTTTAATATCTTGTCGTTTGCTTTTGTTCGCAAAAGAAAAGTAATGTTATTAGCGGCAGCATCTGCTCCTTCATGAACCACTTCCTCCTCCTTCTATCTTGGTTACAGCAGCAGACTATAGTCTGCTCCTCTGCAAGTGTCTCCTCCTAAACGGTGGCAGCTCTTTACTCCCCCGTAAGGATCTTCCTCTCCTGCACGGTGACAGCACTCTGCTCCCCTGTGACAGTCTTCCTCTCCTGCACAGTGGCAGCACTCTGCTCCCCCGTGACAGTCTTCCTCTCCTGCACAGTGGCAGCACTCTGCTCCCTTGTAAGGGTCTTTCTCTCTTACACAATGGCAGCACTCTGCTCCCCTGTAAAGGTCTTCCTCTCTTGTCTTCTCTCACAGTAGTAACACTCTGCTCCCCTGTAATAGACTCTCTTCTAATATCCTTATTCTCCCCTTTCAAACCTAGTAAGAGTGTCTAAAGAGGCTATCTATTAATAAAGGGCGCTAAACTAAAGAATAAACTAAACTATATTAGAGATAAAGTAAGTAGTAAGCAAGGAAAGTCATATTCTTTTATATAAAATAAGATTATAAAGGATAAATTAACGTCTTAAAGATTAATTATTATATAAGAAGTTAATTTAACATGTTTATATATAAAAATAAAGACTAAGGGTAGCATGCTATTTATATACTATTTAAATATAATTACTAGAGAATAAAAAAGTATTAATCTGGTAAAAGAGGTTCTTAATTAATAGCAGGTTTAAGCTAGTTTGATTTAATTAAGTCAAAAGGCAACTTCTTAAGAGTCAAAGTTAATCAAATTTAGTTAATTAAAGCAGACAAATTAATTTCTTTGCTATAGCCTGTCTACAGAGTACATGCTTATTTATATCTGTACTGACTACATTGCGCCTGCTTCTCATGTGTAATACCTTGCTAGGCTTTCACCTTACCTGATTTGGGACCTTTAATACATCTAGCTAATAATGCATATATACTGTGTAAATATCCACTACAGAGAAGCTCTATATTTTGTATAACGCTTAAGTTATTACGCTCTAGAAGTCACAGGCCTATTATACCTAGAATCTCTCTATATACTACTGTAACCGGGCTTATAATCTGTTAGAAATAGACAGGACAGAAACAGTATATTGCTATAGCGTGACTAGAAAGATTATAGATTCTATTTAGAATAAGGGCAGATATTTATGTATTTACATTAGCATTAATATTATATAATATATTATATAACTTTGCTATAGCTTACGTATACCCTATATATAGCCTGCGCATGCTCTGTGTATAGCCCTTAAATAAGTCTCAAATATACTTCTTAATAAATTACTCTTTTATTATTTCTATTATTTATAATAAGTGATCTAAAATAATAGATAATATAGTGTCTTAAGCATACTTTTTTTTAGTTGTCCTTATAATATTTCTTTAAGGTCGCTTTTCTTTTCTATAGATTTCTTATCTACCTAGTTTTTTCTTTAGGGCTTATAGTCTTCTTCTAAGCTTTTTTCTGTAATGTTTAACTATTATCTTATGTCTTTATAATCCTTAGCATAATAGCTAGGTTTTCTATAATATAGGTATAATCCTTTCTTGTATCTCTTTATTACAAGTTCGCTAGAAATTTTTTACTTGCTTTTATTATCTTAATTCTTCTTAAGTAACCCTTATTTCTTTTTTTTTCAAGTTGTGTCTAAGTCTATAGGCATGTTTTGTCTTATAAGGTAATGTCCTTATACTCTATGTTTTAGACATTATGTGTTAGCCTAATATTATATTAGAATAGTGATATAGTTCTTTTTTCTTTTTTTAAGTTATC
>NW_006913493.1:0-16032 GCF_000464535.1 Endocarpon pusillum Z07020
TATAAAAGAGGTATAAAATAAGCAAGACTAGAAAGCCCTAAGGGATCTCTATATAGACCTTAAATCTTTTAGACATCTTATTACTTATAGAGAGTGTAGAAGCCCTGTTTAATAAAAAGCTTACTACCTATTTAGTAATTAAAAGAGGGATCTTATACTTTCTTAGATTATAGATTAACTATTAATATAACACTATATTAAAGACGCCTACTATATCTATACTTAGTAAAGAAGCCATCTTGTCTCTCTCTTAGTTCTAGACTATATATATCTGTTTAGTAAGAAGCTCTAGCACTACCTTAGTTAAGTGATTACCCTTTACTTCTATCTGCATTTCTAGAAAAGCATTATATCACTTAGCTAAAAAGGTAATTTATTACACTATAATAGACTCTATAGCGTCTTGCTTATTATGTTGAGCAAGGCTATTAGTCTATAGGCCTTAAGAGATGAGTAGTCTAGTTTGCTAAGTTTTCTTAGAGCTAGCATATAGGCCTTCTGAAAAGCATGAGGATAGTATTCTAGTAATATACAGGCAGAGAATAAGTAGGTGAGCGTGAGTGTGAGCTGGTTGACGTAGATTATTATTCTATTCTATTATTAAAATAGACGACACTATAGCAAAGAAATAACTAGTATTAATTCTTATATATGCTAATTATAAATAATAGTTCAAACTTCTTATCTTTTACTTTTAGCAGAAGAGAAATCTGGCCAGTACTAGTATATGCTAAAGTACTTATTAAGAAGATAGAGAAGCTAGATACAAAGGCATAATATATTATTTATATCTGCATTAGAGACAGAGATTAAGAGCTTATAGAAGAATACACATTAGCAAAGGAAGTGTAAGACACACTAAGGAAGAAATACATAAAGATAAGACTATTAATAAATAGATACTACCTATAATAGTACGTCAATTATCGTAAGAAGCCTAAGGAGAGCATAGAAGATGTGTAGATAGAAATTTAGCGCTTAGGAAGACATATAAAAGTGACTAATAATTTACTTAAAATATTTACTACATAATATTAGATGTTCTAATAACTTCTTGCTTCCCTTCCTCTAGAATATAATATTATATAAGATGCTATTAATAGTTAAGAAGAGCATCTCCTTAATATTAAACCTCTTATATAATGACTCCTTAAGAAAGAATTCTTACTAAGTAATACTTTTATTGTCTTTAGGCAATATTATTATTTATTAATAAAATTCTAGTCATCCTCTAACTAATAATTATCCTAATAATCTATAATGCGCAAACGCTACTTTTAATCTTAAGAAAATACAACCTCGCCTTAAGAATGCCTGTTATAATAGCTAAAATGTTTTGCCTATCAAGGGAATTATAAATAGCGGAACTGCCCTTACATTAAGGAGTATATAGAAGAGATTAGAGAGATTATTAATAAGGCTCAAGCAAGTCAACACAAAGAGAGTAAGCTAAAGGCGAGAGTAGTCAAGGAAGAAAGCATAAGCGCAAAAGACTTCTCCTTTAATTCTGAAGGCGGAGCAAAAGTCTATCTTATAGCACTAGAGACGCTAACTTGTAAAACCCTTAAGTAGATTGCTGACACCAGTGCATCTAACTATATAACTAACTAGCTTTCTCTCTTTAGAGGACCCCTGAGAAGAATCAAAGGGATGATAGTGAATTCAGCAGACTTAAGGTTACGTGTTTAGAGGGCAGGATATGCCTAGATACGTACAAAAGGGGGAGTAATGACCTTGTCAAATATGTTATATATACCTAGTCTGAGCGCTAGCCTTCTTTCTAGCTCTTTGTTATATAAATCAGGGCTTTTAGGCAGTTTTAATAAGAAGGCCTTATATATGCGAGATCAGAATAATAATATAATTCTTAAAGCTATTAGACATAAAGGTCTTTATATTATTAATTAAATAAGTCCTAAAGTAACAAAGTTTGCTTATCTTATATAACTTACTCTAGTAAATTTAATTATATATAATATAGCCAAATCTGATATACTACTAAAGCCCTCTACCCTAAAAAAGATATTATTACAGACTATAGTTTATAACGCCTCCTCTAAGCCACTTACTAATTATAGTCAACTAATAGTCTCTGAAGAAGCTATAACTAATACTATAAAGGAATAGTATTAATTATAGCATAAAAGGTTTGCCTATATAAGAGAGAAGAAACTACAGGATCTGTATAAGATTATAACATTATAGAAAGCGATTTATAAGCTAAGTAAGATAGACATCTATAAAGTATATAATCTGACTAAGATAAGAAACCAAATAAATGCTTAAGTCTTCTAATATAAGGCTAACCTTCTTAACCTTATATTAATTAATATCTATGGCCCCTTTCTAATAGTACTTAGTAGCGCCTAATACTTCTTAGAGATTATTAATAACTATTCTAGAAAGTTATAAGTAATCCTAATTAAGGATTAAAAGAAAGCAAAGGATCACCTTAAGAAGTAGCGTTAAAGTAAAGAACTTATTACAGAGACAAAGCTAAAGGCAATCCGAAGTGACAATGCTAAAGAACTTAAATAGACTCTTAACAAATAGAGCTAACAGATAGGAATTAGTACGCAATATATTATCTTATATACCTTAAGTCAGAACAGTATAACTAAACGCATGATTTAGACAACAGAAAACAACATCTAAGTAATATTAAAGGAATCTGAGTTACTACTTAAACTATAGGACAAAGCAGCAAAGACTAAGGCATATATTTGTAACCGGACTATAGTTGGCCTAGAGGTAAATAGACAAAGAATCACCCCTGAGGAAGCCTAGACTAGGACAAAACTCTTAATTAATTATATCTAGATCTAGGGATGCAAGTATTATTTATATATGAATCTAAAGTCGCTGCTAGCATTAGGAAGACAAGACAAGCTAATAGACTAGGGCTAAGTAGAAGTATTTATAAGATATAAAGAGAACATAATAAAGCAGTTTTATATTTATACATCAGATCTCGGATATATAACTTGTTCCTTAGTTATAATATTTAATAAACTTTAGAAGAGTGAAACTATTAACCTTTATATAAGAGGGACCCCTAATTCTTTACTAGATTATATATTAAAAGGACAACCTCAAAAGAAGCCTATTACTAATTAAGATACTAAACCAAATTTGGTTATACTATATATAATTAACTTAATTAATTAGGCATTTCTTATACTAATAATAAAGAAAATCAACTTATTAGTAAAGGCACTTATTAAAATATTAATTAAAGTTCCTTTATTATTAGGTAACTAGAAAGACAAGAAGATTATTATAATAGAAACAGAAAAGGATACTAAAAAACTAGGTCTTTAACAGCAAATAAATAGACTTATTAAGGCAGGACTATAAGTAATAATTAAGTAAACTCGAGACAACAATAAGGACAAGTGCTACAAACTACGAGATTGAAAGATCACAAGAACATATGTAGTACGTTAGCAAAAGATCCTAATTCTAATAATGTATAAGTAGGCAATCTCAGACCTTATCTTTAGCGCAGATTAGACTAATACAATTAAGCAAGAACTTACTATACTATAAGTAAATAAGACCTAGAAGCAAGTTGTCCCTCCTACAGGATCTAATATTATTATAAGCAAATAAGTATTTAATATTAAGTATACAGAGAATAAGGGAGTAGATTAATTTAAAGCTAGACTTATGGCTTAGGGTTTCTTACAAAGATATAGTATTAATTATAAAGAAACCTTTGCCCTAACAATATGTATAGATTCCTTAAGAGTGTTACTAGCAATTATAATAATAGAGAACCTGGAATATCATTAGATAAATGTTAATAATATATTCACAGAATCTACTAATATAGAAATGATATATATATTACCCTTTGATAAAGTTAACATACTAAATAAGATGGCTCTGCACATGTTAAAAAGCTTGTATAGTCTAAAACAAGTCGCTAGGGATTAGTATAACTACATAATAGCTGGCCTATTAAAACTTGGCTTTAAATCATCTCCTTTTGACCTGTGTATCTTTATAAATGACAAAGGAATAATCATTAGTACTTAGATAGACGACTTAGTAATTGTTTCTTAATAACTCTCTAATATAATTAAATTCAAGAAGGACTTTACTTATATCTTTAAGATTAAGGATCTAGGGGAGATTAAAAGGATCCTTAGTATAAGAGTAACTTATAATCGCTAGCAGAAGACTCTATATCTGGACTAGTTAACCTATATTAAGAAAATAATATCAGAACTTTAAATAAAAGAGGACAAGCATAGACTAGTTAAGATACTAATTAATAAATATGACGCTCTAGCTTTACTATCAGATAAGGACGAATAAGTAGATACATACTAATACCAGAAGTATATCAGAAGTATTATATATATAATATTAAATACAAGACTAGATATTATATTTATAATAATAAAACTCGCCTAGTTTATGTCAGATCTAATAAAGTGTTATAAATCTGTAATAAAGTATCTTTTGAGATACTTGCGCTTAATAAAGGATATAAGAATCTAATATAGACTAGAAACCTCGTCTTTAATAAGATATTCTAATGCAGACTATACTAGTAACAAGATAGATTAAAAGTCTACAATTAGTAGCGTCTTTATCCTAAAAAAAGCAGTATTATGGCTAAGCTAAAAGCAATAATCTATAGCCATATTAATAATATAGAGGCTAAGTATATTAGCATATCAACTTATTCAAAACAAGTAATCTGACTCGCTTAATTACTCCGGGACATAAGGTTCTTATAATACTTAGGAGAAAGCTAATAAATTACGAACCTTTTAAGAGATAACTAATCTGCTTTAGCGCTTATTAAGAATCCGTATATACATAATTAATTAAAGCATATTAATATTATATATTATTATGTTAGAGACCTTGTACAACACAATAAGATCAAGATTAATTACATCCCAATAGACAAGATAATAGCTGACAGACTGACCAAGCCCCTTACTAGATCACTGTTTGACAACTATGTGTCTCTACTCGGATTGACAAGGTCTTAGGACAAGTTATAAGCTAATTTAGCTTAAGGGGGAGTGTTGAGAATACATGCTGATTAGCAGACTATAGTCTATACTATTTAGCTATATACGTACAGCCAAATATTGCCTAGTCAGGTTATTCCTAATCAGGTATAGTCTAGGATTTCATGTGGTAGTGGCACAGGATATACTATGTGATCTATGCGCTAGCAGGATCTGTACTTGGTGTGCAGATGCACTATGATCTTACTCTGTATACAAGAGATGACTGTTGATAGTGTTAATAGCTGTTCCTAATCTGTATACCTAATTAATAATTATTCTTATTAGTAGCAAAGTTAGAATTAAAATATTTAATAACCTGCTTAAGCTTAGATTATGCTTTATAATAGATTTGAAACTTCCTTATAAAGTATAAAGATTATAAGAGATATTTAATAGTAGCTTTATAATAAATGCTAGAATTACTTATATATTAATTTAACTTAGATATTATAAAACAAATATTTAGATAAAAGTAAACTATAATAAATATTATATTACTAATCTTTTATTAGTAATCCCTTAGTTCTTTAAGCTTTTTATTATCTTATAATTAATATAAGTTATTAGTATTAGGTAATAGAATAGCTGTCTCTTTTATAATAGGATTCTCTATAGCGAATTTATAAAGAAACTTCTTAATATAAGCTTATTAATCTAAGTAAACCTTGCGCTTTTTACAGGTATATTATATCTTAATATTAAGGACTTATTTAATTATATTAAGTTCTTTAATCTTGAAAATCGAACTTAGTTAATCCTTAATATTAATCATTATTTAAAGATGCCCTTTAGGGGTCAGAATTATCAGGTTATCTATATATAGTCTAATAATAGTGCTGTCCTTTTGAATAAAGACATAGGGATCTATATTTATTACTCTAAATCCTATGTCTTTAAGGACTTTGCTATATTAAAGGTACTATTTATATATTAATTACTTAAAGTTATAAAGACTTTAGATTAGTTATAAAGTAAAGCTAGCTCTGAAGAAGCTATAACTAATACTATAAAGGAATAGTATTAATTATAGCATAAAAGGTTTGCCTATATAAGAGAGAAGAAACTACAGGATCTGTATAAGATTATAACATTATAGAAAGCGATTTATAAGCTAAGTAAGATAGACATCTATAAAGTATATAATCTGACTAAGATAAGAAACCAAATAAATGCTTAAGTCTTCTAATATAAGGCTAACCTTCTTAACCTTATATTAATTAATATCTATGGCCCCTTTCTAATAGTACTTAGTAGCGCCTAATACTTCTTAGAGATTATTAATAACTATTCTAGAAAGTTATAAGTAATCCTAATTAAGGATTAAAAGTATCTACCTGTTCAGCTTTTATGTCTTCTACTATTATAATAGCTATAAGCATCCTTAATTAATTAATGCATATTATTAGAGCGAATATTTCCTTAAAATCTTAATTATAGATTTAATTAAATCTGCAGGTAATAAGTCTAGTCTTATAACGTTTAATACTACTAATAATATTATACTTAATAAAATCTACTTGCTAGTAACCTGATTAGTATCCTTAGGAAGCTTCTCTTTTTGCTAAGTACTATTACTAATTAGTCTATATTAAGTTTCTTTTAGATTATTTCTTGCTACTTTTGTCTATAGATAAGGTTATTAATAACGGCGTTATAACTTATAGGAATAGAGACTTAATTATTAATTCTGTAAAGCTAATCAGCTTCTGTTACTTTTATCTAGAAGGCTATTTCTACTATAATACTATTAATCTTAGGAACAATATTTTTTATAATAGCTTTAACTTTCTTTAGAGATAGTTAGGCTTTCTTGTTATCCTTAGGACTAATAATATTCTTAGCTTAACATTTAGATAACTTTACGATAAGAGCAGCAATAAAGAAAGGTTCCTTAATCTGTTAGATTCTTAGTCTAGCAAAAGGAATCTTAATAATAATTCTTAAAGAGGTTTCTACTTTAGGTAATAATTTAGTTATATATATATAACTAATTTTACTTACCTCTTTAAGCAATTAATCTTTACTAGGATTATTAGCTTCTATTAAGTCTAATTCTCTTATTACCTTTATGCTTAAGTATAAACCTAATTATAAAGATGTCCTAAGAGCTTAAGAGGTATTAGATAATAGAAGTTTATTAAGAGTCTCTAAATCGCTAGGCAGCTTTAGATCCTTTTAGACATTTTTGGCTAAATTACTAGATAGCTTTAGACCTTTCTAAATATCTTTTATGCTCCTACTTAAGCTGAATTCTCTGCTTAATATTACTAGTTTTGTATTCTTTCTAATAGATAGATCTAGTAATTTCTTTAATTCTTCTTTTACTCTTAATAAATCTGGATTATTATTATGTATTAAGCTAGAGAGGAGAGTACTGCTAAATATAATTTTATCTACTAAGATATAAGTTGTATTTACTCTTTTTAGTATGCTAGTTTTAACTATTTCTATCTAGTATTAGGCAGTATTAGTATAACTAAGAAAGATGCTTACCTCTTTGTATTAGTTTGCTTTATTTTCTAGTTTATCTATATAAATAAAGTACTTTAAGTTAAAGATATAAAGAGTATTAACTTAAGAAATTTTCTTAAACTAAGCTTGCTTAAGGGATTACTTAAGCTTACTATTATTTTTCTTTTTTAGATTAGGATTATTAAAAAGCCTGTTCCTAACCCAAAGAGGTTACTAGAACTATAAGATTCTAATAATTCTCTAGAAGTTAAATATAAGTAAGTATTATTGAATATAACGCTAAACTGCTTCTGTTATCTATAGATGTCTGCACTCTCTCAACTAGTTGATGTAGTGACTTCTATAGAAGTTATGTCCAACTCCTATCCGAAGTTCAAATGTAATCTTGCTCTAGTGGCTAGTAGCGCTATGCCTGTTCCGGCATAGCCCTAGGTTATGTAACAACTACTAGGCTAGCGGCTTAGTAGCAATTCAACACTCTCCCTGCTATTTAAGCCGCACCTACTACAAACAGCTATACATACTATTATAAGTAGTCGACTTGTGCAGCTCTCCTTCTCTGCTCAAACTATACTTAATTGTCTCAAGTTAGCAGCTTAGAGAGAGAGTCATACCTGTCTAATTATTTGCCTGCAGTATTAGCCTGCGCTTCCGCCTGTAGTCCTCCTTGCGGTGCTGTATACTCTAAGGTTATTTAGGGCACTTTATCAAGGTCTGTAGATATCACAGCCTTAAAAATAGCATCTAAATAGCTTGTGTAGTTATATGATTACAAATCTAGGATTTAGCTGTACTGTACAGCCAAATTCATATGACCAGATTCCCTGCATCATGGCATGGAAATCCCTGCGCACTAATAGCGCTCTCTAACAGTGCTATATCAGCATTCTTTGATTTAAACAAGGCCTATCTTAGTGCGGAATCATACAAAGGCGTCCCTAGAGAGTGCCTTAGTAAGTCTATTAGCGAGCATATCCTTCGTTGACACTTAGGAAGTCTAAATTTCTCCTTCTTCTTCTAATTAGCATACATAATAATGCTAGATATTAATATGCTTTATTTAATTATACTACTTAGGGTTCTATATTAGCTTTAAGCAGCCTTCGTTATCTCTATAGAGCGTTATTATTACTTGCTTTGCTCTGAATTTGTTAAGGAGGCGTCAAATCTATATAGCCTGCTTTACTGCTGCTTTAATAGCTAGATATTCTGCTTCTATGCTAGATGTTAATACTGTCCTCTGCCTCTTAGACGTCTAGAAGATAGCTGCGCCATCTAGTAGAAATAGATGGCCTGTTATTGACTTTCTGTTATCTAGATCTCCTACAAAGCTAGCATCTGCGTATCTATACAACTATAGCTCCTCTTAAGTAGTACTCTGTATAACGTGGTTAACTCTAAACTCAAGGCCTATCTCTGCTGTCTCTTTAAAGTATTATAAGACTTTTCTTGTAGCCTTAAGGTGCTTTATGTATGAATCTGCGCATTACTAGCTTAAATAGTTAATATAGAAACTAATATCTAGCCTTATGTTATATACTAGATATAGCAACTTTCTAATTAGCATCTAATACGCCTAAATATTAGTCTTTTTTATATCTTCTTCTTTATTTAAGGCTATAAATGTGCTAGGCTTTATTAGTATAGCTATAGTATTATAGTTTGTTATGCCCTTTATAGTAAGAATCTCTCTTAAATAGACAGTCTAGTCGACCTATAGCCGTCAGCAAACTCTGTTTCTTCTAATCCTTATCCTTATAATCATCCTCACTTCTCCCAAGTCCTTTGTATTAAAGTTCTGCTAGAGAAGGGCTTTGATTTGACGGATGGCTTTTAGATCCTCTGCCGCCAGTAGCAGGTCATCCACGTACGTACTAATAATCGTTCTTCCATCACTAGATATCAGTATACTTGGATCTCTGTTTAGCATACTATATCTGTTGGCTCTTAAGACGCTTACAAGCTTCTCTTTCTACTTCCTCACAGATTGCTTGAGCTCATATAAGCTCTTAACGATTCTACACACCTATTAGTCTCTATTTAGCCCTTCTCTAAGTAGTACTCCTTCAGGGATCCGCATGAATATCTGCTTATCTTCCCTTCCTAACTCGCTAGCTCGATAGGCGGCGACCATCGGCATCTGATATTTTTCTATATCTTTTACTACAATAATGGCAAGAAACATCCTGAGGGACTCTCTTCTGATGGTAAGAGCAAATATCTCCTTATAGTTAATCCCATGAATCTGTGAGAAGCCCTGTACTATAAGCCGTGCCTTGTATCTTGCTGGCTGGCTATTCTTATCTCTCTTGATCTTGAACACCCATTTGCACTCTACCAACTTCTAGCCCTCTGGTAGCCTCTTAATTCTCTAGGCTTAATAGGTGCTCAGGTTCTGCAGTTCTTTATTAACCGCATCTCTTTATTGCCTACTGTACACAGGGTCTGTCACCACTTATATATAGGTCCTTAGCTCATCTAGCTCTGAATAGCCCTTCTTTCTCAGCTTATCTAGCCCTGAGTAGCTCTTATTTCTGTATACTAATAGTAAACTCTCTCTTATACTAGAGTACTTACTAACGTCTATTATATTAATGGTCTTTCTAGCTGCCTTATCTAAGTCTTTAGAGTAGCTAGACTGCTCTGCCTCTGTAGCCCTTACAAGTATACTAGGACGCTTACCTAACTGTACTACTTTCTCTCTGTCTACAAGTATACTAGGATTCTTACCTGACTGTACTACTTTGTTATAGCCTAGCTGTGCTCTCTCTCCGCCTGCAAGTATACTAGGACTCCTCTTACCCGAACATACTTCTTTTAATGCCAAGGTGACTCCTATAACACTAGTAGCCTTAGCGTCCTGGGCTCCGCAAGTGCCTCTTGTTACGTCTATTACAGAGGCGAATCATCTTAATATAGCAGGATCTTTTGCAATCTTTACAAGGGTTCTTTAACTTGTAACAGAATTTTTTATAACCTTTATACCCGACTTATTTACCTAGCTAGGGAGCTGTTATAGCCGTTGCTTACTCATCTTATATTGCTTTGTAACAGACAGTTCTCTTACTAGCTATATACTTAACTCACTTAGTCTAATTTTCTTAGATATATCTTGATCTTATTTAATTAACCTTCTTTCTAAAGAGGGTATAAAATTAAGTAGATCTGTAGCATTATTAGCTTGCTTTAAGGGCCTATCTCTCTTTTTAAGAGCATCTAGTTATGCCCTTTCTATGTACGTTCTTTACAGAGTATCTATAAAGGGAGGCAGAAGGTGCTATATTAGGAGGTCGGCTTTCTTACGTCTTTCGTTAACAGAGTATATTAAGATAGCATAGGCGTTTTGCTGCGTAGGACTCTATATACGGATTTGCTTTATAATTAGTATATACTTTATCAAAATGCTAGTCCAGATCCTTTTAACGTCAGACTTCTGTCACTTCTTTTTAGGGATATAAGTATAGATAATACTACTGAATATTAATAAATAACTAAGATAAAGTATCTGGCTAGTCTAAGCCTGCTCAGGAGTTGTCTTAATTCCTCTTGCTAATAGTTGATTTTAGATATAATTAGTAGTATTTATAGCCTTAGCCTAAAAGTAATTTGACAATCTATTTTTAATTAGCATTAAGTCCTTTATTATATAAATAGTTCTCTATGCTTGCTCTACATTATTATTATGCTTAGGGATATAAGGCGTAAAAGAGCTAATAAATATGCTCTTTATCTTATAATAGTCCTCAAGGGTAATACTTATAAATTCTTCCTCTCTATTAACTTAGAGCGCTATTAAAGGATATTCTGATTCAGCTATTACTATAGCGTGCTAGTTCTTAAAGTACTTATACACATCTAATTTCTGTGTCAGAAAGCCTATCTAACTCTTCTTTGTAAAGTCGTCCTCTAGCATTATAGCATAATGCTTGCCACAAAAGGAGGCAGGGTAATAAGGTCCTTATAAGTCAGAGTATACTAATTCGAGTTTCCTTATAGTCTTTTGTCCTCCTTTATAATAAATCATCCGCGTCTGCTTACTCTTAATGCAAAGCTTACAGATTTGACCGTCCTCTTGTTATTTAGTTAGCTCTGTTCCAGAAATAGCTAGATCTAGCTCGAAGATGGCCTGATCTGTGTCTGAAGTAGCTAGATCCATACTAGTAGACATCCTGTTGGCTTAGGCAACTTGAACATAGCTCGTGTGGCCGAGTTAACAATGCTATAGTTGCTATTATGGATTCTTAGCTGTTTTGAATATTAGTCTGCCTTATATAGCTATTAGTATAGCAGTATGAGTGCTATTAAGTATGAAAAGGTTGTCCTTAAGAGTTGTGTAAGCGATAATTTTTTTATTAATAATAAGTGCTATATAGTTGTTTATATTCACGTATTTTACTCTATTTGACTTTAATTAGTTAAGAGATAAGAGGTTGCTTATATAGGCTAGCGTGTATACTACATTATTAATATCTATATAGCCGTCTTCTGTCTTAATTCTAATAGTACTAACTTGTTTGGCTATAATAGTGCTAGCGTTAGTAGTAATAAATTATTCGTTTATAGTTGTTAGTGCTTGAAACTAACTGCTCTAGCTAGTAATATATTTGCTAGTACAGGAATTAATATACTAATTATGTTCTTTATTAAGCTTAGTTGACTTTACTATATAAATAATACTATAGGGGAACTCTTACTATTTAGAGTCGTTATCTATACTATTATTAGCTTTCACCTAATTAATGTAGTGTTTAGAGGCTAGCTGCTTTAACTTAGTAGTATTTCTTCTCTTGTTAGTGCTTCTTTTAGTCTGTTTAGCCAGTTTATAGTCCTTAGTAAAGTGGCTAAGTTTATTGTAATTATAGCATTAGATCTTAGTCAGGTTCTTGCATTGCCTGCTCCTGAATCTTACACTTATAGCTACTTTAGATAGCAGGCCTATCTTAAGGTCTATATTAATTCATACTTCTTTAGAAGTAAGTATCTATTGAACGTTAGCTAGCTTTATATTCTTCTAATTAAGGATATGCTCCTTCTTGTTATTAAATTAGGTAGAAAGACCTATAAAGAGTTAAATAATCTGAATATTCTCTTAAATATCTCTTATAGAGTTAATAGCTATACAAATCTGTTTAATAATAGCTGATAGCTTGCTAATGCAAGCATTAATAGACTTCTTAAGGCTAAAGGGTTTATAATTAGCCAGATGAGAGAAGAGCTCTCGTAAAAACGCGTAGATAACGCCCTGTCTGGCTTGTGAGCATACAGATTTGAGATGATCCTAGATAAGCCATGGGTTATTAATGGCCTTAATGCCTTGAAACAGCTTATCGCTTACGTCCCTCTTTAGGATATAGGCTGCTCTTGCGGCTCTGTGATTATCTAGGTTGTTCGGTAGACTAAGGGCGATATATTTCTATAGCTCTTTCTCTATCAGACATAGATAGGCCAAATTGGACTAACAAGGCTAGTTTTTAAAGCCCTTAAGCTTCTCTTGCTTCTTATAGTTATTATTATCAGTAGAGCTTATCTTGCAGAGACTATAGAGGACTTCAGAAAGCTTTAAGGCTATAAAGGAGTCTAATTAACTTAAGGTCTTAAAACTATTAGACGGATTTAGGACCTTTCAGAATAAGGGATTACAGGATGCTATTAATTAGGATCTCCTTTAATTACTTGATACTTTGTTTGTCTGTCAGCATTCAGAGGGTGCTCTTTAGGCTTATAATCTGTTAAATGTAACGCTAAACTGCTTCTGCTATCTATGGATGTCTGCACTCTCTTAACTAGTTAATGTAGTGACTTTTATAGAAGTTATGTCTAACTCTTGTCTAAAGTTTAAATGTAATCTTGCTCTAGTGGCTAGTAGTGCTATGCCTGTTCCGGCATAGCCCTAGATTATGTAACGACTACTAGGCTAATAGCTTAGCAGTAATTCAATAAGTATTAATTATATAATAAATTAGATAAATTATAAGGCTTATTTAGTAGTTCTATTTTAGCTTAATATATATAGTATTATAGATTATACTTTTATATTTAATTTATCTATCTATATATAGACTTTTAAATTAAGTTTCTTTATATTATTAATATAAATAATCTTAAGCCTTCTCTTAGTCTATAATTTTATAGTTTTCTTTTATTTAAAAAATTATTTAATAACTAGATATAACTATTTCAAAATTAAAATAATAATAAATAATAGAATATAAATTCTCTAGGCTTAATAGGTGCTCAGGTTCTGCAGTTCTTTATTAACCGCATCTCTTTATTGCCTACTGTACACAGGGTCTGTCACCACTTATATATAGGTCCTTAGCTCATCTAGCTCTGAATAGCCCTTCTTTCTCAGCTTATCTAGCCCTGAGTAGCTCTTATTTCTGTATACTAATAGTAAACTCTCTCTTATACTAGAGTACTTACTAACGTCTATTATATTAATGGTCTTTCTAGCTGCCTTATCTAAGTCTTTAGAGTAGCTAGACTGCTCTGCCTCTGTAGCCCTTACAAGTATACTAGGACGCTTACCTAACTGTACTACTTTCTCTCTGTCTACAAGTATACTAGGATTCTTACCTGACTGTACTACTTTGTTATAGCCTAGCTGTGCTCTCTCTCCGCCTGCAAGTATACTAGGACTCCTCTTACCCGAACATACTTCTTTTAATGCCAAGGTGACTCCTATAACACTAGTAGCCTTAGCGTCCTGGGCTCCGCAAGTGCCTCTTGTTACGTCTATTACAGAGGCGAATCATCTTAATATAGCAGGATCTTTTGCAATCTTTACAAGGGTTCTTTAACTTGTAACAGAATTTTTTATAACCTTTATACCCGACTTATTTACCTAGCTAGGGAGCTGTTATAGCCGTTGCTTACTCATCTTATATTGCTTTGTAACAGACAGTTCTCTTACTAGCTATATACTTAACTCACTTAGTCTAATTTTCTTAGATATATCTTGATCTTATTTAATTAACCTTCTTTCTAAAGAGGGTATAAAATTAAGTAGATCTGTAGCATTATTAGCTTTATTATCAAAGCTTTCTAAAATCTAAGTATAAAAATTAGAGTTTGAATTAAGAATTTTTATATAAAAGTTAATAAAAATAAAAATTTTGAATTTAAATAATTAAGTTAAATAATCTAGTTAAGCAATTAAGTTAAATAGTTAGGTTAAATAGTCAGGGCTTAAGTACTCAAGCCAACTGATTAATATATACGCTAAGCTATATTAGTAATATATTATCTATATATTTAGCCACTCAAAACACTTTTTATATTATACTTATATCTTGATTTTGATTTGTTCTATAATAGCTATAGTATAGCATATTATAATAAGCTAATATATAAGCATTATATTATTAATGTATTACTTAGCTAATATAAATTAGGCTAATTAAGCATAATATAATAGTCTTTTATAATATTTAAATAAACTTCTGCCCTTTATTTTTAATATAAGCTTAATCTTTTAGTTATATATTATTAATGAATTACTAATATATTATAAAGAATAATTATTAGTCTTTCATGCTCCTTAGGGAGTGATTCTGCTATTAGAGTAGGTTTGTGCTAAATAATAGTGACCTAATTACTTGTACTAATATTATAAGTCAAATATATTTATAATATATTATAAATGTATTACTAATATATTATCAGGTTAATTATAAAAAAAATTTAAAGCAATATATTAAGACGCATTTAGAGTATCCTTATCAGAAGTCTTAAACAGGCACTTTGAGTTATGTAGATGCTGGCTATATTAATAGTTAGATAATATATTAGTAATATATTACTAATGTATTAATTAACTAAGTTAATTAAATATAGTCGTCTTTTTTATGCTTAGGCATAATACTAAAATAGTATCAATCCTTTTTAAACAGTAGTAAAGTATTAGCAATACATTACTATTATATTACTAATGACTTTAGCCAGAAAACCTAAGAGTCTATATTAAAGCAGTAGTAACACGTAAGCCCCTTTCTTTTTCTTAGTAATACATAATTAATATATTACTAATGTATTTCAGCCCTTAATGCGCCTTATAGCCCTGTTATAGCTTTCTACTAAGACTAAAAGGCCATACTAACTAATATTAGCAGACTTATAAGTTCTATTCTATTTAGCATTAATAATATATTAATAATGTATTTAGCCTAACATTATAGCAATCCAGGCTTGATTAGGCCTGCTAGACAACTATAATCCCTGTTATAATTATAATATTTGCTATATTTATAAGTCATGAATAATATATTAATAAAGCATTACTAATATATTATAGAATATATAACTAACTATTCCTAATGCCTATATTTACAGCGTTTTTTATCTTTCTTAGCTGCTACTATATAATATTAAGGCATTAATAATGTATTACTAATATATTATAGACTACTAAAGCTGTTTTTGGTGCCCTTCCTCCTCTCTTTCCTCTTACTTCTTATGCCCCTCTTAGTCCTTTAGACGGTAGTAATAGCGGCGGCAATAATAGCAGCAGTAATAATAATAATAA